>NC_086329.1:27317579-27550079 GCF_036172605.1 Pelobates fuscus | reverse complement strand
CAGTTGTTAATCAATATAAATAACAAATATTAAATATCATGGTTTTAATTGTTTATTAATACAACAAAAGTCTCTATTTAATCACTTACCTACAAAGCCCTCTTCAGGTCTGTTACTGCTTAGATTTATGTTACGCTCAGTACAGATTTTATCATTATTTACCAGCATGTATCCAAGACAGACAGTGCTCATAACCTCTTCTCCGTCACATCATCAAGACTTCTGTCAAGTAGCACAAGCGGCTTACAATCCACAACACATTTAAAACAATAACTAGACCTTCAAATGCTCATTCAAAACTCCGCTTTTCAAGAAACCAATTCAT
Source organism: Pelobates fuscus (assembly GCF_036172605.1). Classification (NCBI taxonomy): domain Eukaryota; kingdom Metazoa; phylum Chordata; class Amphibia; order Anura; family Pelobatidae; genus Pelobates; species Pelobates fuscus. The sequence continues at coordinate 27,549,754 of NC_086329.1, read as the reverse complement.
TGTAAACCCTGTTAAATCCCTTCAAATTTTAACCCTCTGTAGACGAGTCAGACAGTTGGGTACTTCCTTAAATCTTTTGTGGTGTTTGCAGGTGTACAGAGGATTACTAAGGAATTCACTCCCTGCTTGCTTGCTCACTAAAGCATTACAAGAGTTTTAATTCACGTCTAAGTTACCTTACGCCATGATAGTGGAACATGCATGTGACTCAGACCTTTCTGGCCTCTCTCATGCAGTCCTTGGACAACAAGTCATGCATAGAGAACAGCATTAACAAAACAAGTCGGTAGAACAAGACACAATCCACAATCCTATATAGATATAACTATCGTTAAAATTAAGTGTATTGGCCTCTTATTCCCGCTTTAGAAAAATGAGTTAATAAAATATACATTAAATATACATTAAAAATAATAATAAAAGAAACCAAAAACAACTACATACTTTATTTTTTTAGCAGGTTGTATCTTACAGTTGTTTAACAACATTTTAATTTTAAAGAAACGCGCCGGGCTCCATAACAACTTGATCAAAATGACGTTATGGTGCCAGAAGGTCCCAGGAGGTTTCTTACCTGTAGAGCTGAAACCATTCAAGAATAATAATAAATGCATGTGGTATTAATAGATTCATGTATACCTGTAATTATACTAATTGTGTTTTAAATTCTGTTGCACATTTGTCTACTTGGATACATTATTTTTATTTTTCCTAAAGGTCACATTTTCGATCTAAATTAAGTGTGCAGTATAGATTTCCATATTTATATACATTGCTTGAGGTCATTTTGAGAGGATACAGCCTGTAATACCAACTCCTTAACTTTCAGCATAGCTTGTGAACTATCATCGTCGATAGGAGTCGTAGAGTTGTATTCTCCATGTGCATTTTATAGTAACAGAAGGTCTTTGATGTAGGACAGTATAGAACAGGAGTAGGCAACCTTCGGCACTCCAGATGTTTTGGACTACATCTCTCCTGATGCTTTGCCAGCATTATGGGAGATGTGGTCCATAACATCTGGAGTGCCAAAGGTTGCCTACCCCTGGTATAGAAAATACATTTAATTGATATTATAGTTCTGTGATGCAAATAGAAACCAGAGCTCAAAGTCTAAAAACACCAGGCTATTAACGTCTACAAGATTGTGTTTGCAGAAGGAGTTTTTGCAAACACAAAAGGGAGTCAGCTTCAATCTTTCTTCGTGGCACAACTCCCAACTTATCTCTGCATAATTATATTCTGTATTGGTCCACTGGCTTATCTAATATAGTTTCATGTGTAACAAATAAGACATGCAAACGAGAAATTCTTGGCATCCATATGGGATACGGCTATTATCCATTCAGTCAAAGGTCTTTCTTACGCATATAGTATAGATGGTACATTATAAATTTTAACCAATATGAGGACAAGATTGGGCACATTCCTAGCAACCCTGACATTTAAGACCTGTCAATGGTCCTTATTTGGATAATCCTTTGAACAGTCTAGATTTATGACCTACACAGGATGGCTGAACTGAAATTTTTGCCAGTATACTGACATATTACTAATGCTCACTTTGTAAAGGTTTTATCTGTGACCCTTATGAAAAACAACCACATTCTTCACTGCAAGACTTTAGAACCAAAGCATATTATACATGCTTGCAAACAAACAATAAATTAATGAAAATATGCTGTCTGGGTTCAATATTGAAGTTAACACCAAGGAAACGGTTCAGGATCATTCATCCAGAGCTCCTCAATGAACAATGATTAACAGGAGGAAGCAGGATGCTGCTCAGAATGTAAAATATATATTATGGGGAAGATCCAGTGATCAGCCACAACATTAAAACCACCGACAGGTGAGGTGAATAACATTGATTGTATCATTATAATGGCACCTGTCAAGAGGTGAAAAATATTAGGTAGCAAGTGAACAGTCAGTCAGTTCTTGAATATCATGTGTAGAAGCAGGAAAAATGTGCAAGCAAAAAGACCTCAGCAACTTTGACAAAGGCCAAATAGTGATGGCTAGACAACTGTGTTAAGAGCAACTCCAAAACGGCAAGTCTTGTGGGATGTTGCTGATTTACAGTGGTTAGTAAGAACCAAAAGTGGTGCAAGGAAGGACAAGCAGTGAACCGGCATCAGGGTAATGGGCGCCCAAGACTAGCCTATCTGGTCCAATCACACAGAAGAGCTACTGCCGAAATTGCCAAAAAAACTTAATTCTGGCCATACTAGAAAGGTGTCAGAACACACAGTGCATCGTAGTTTACTGGGTATGGGGCTGCGAAGCTGCAGAACAGTCAGTCTACTGCCGAAAGCACCTTCAATGTGGACATGAGTGTCAGGACTGGAACATGGAGCAATGGAAGAAGATTGCCTGGTCTGATGAATCGTTATTTCTTTTAGATCAGGTGGATGGCCCAGGTGCGCAATGTCATGGCGCCGAGGCTTTAATTGTTCCTGCATCCTTAGTGAAATTTTTCTGGTCTTGATGATCTGTTATTTTGACCCGGTTTAACCAATTAGGTTCTGCTCTCCCACCATTGTAAACCTTACCCAAACGGTTTGCATTCCACTTGATTTTGTGTGCCAGTCTCGGACATTGCTTTCTCCATGCTCCTGACCTGTGTGTCTCTGGCATTGTGTGTTTTATTTTGTTGTTCCTCTTCTCTTGGTCTAGTCCTATTTCTTCCTAGTTCTACCTTTAAGTAAGCCTGGCAACTAAGGTCCGATAATACACCTATTCCTCTCTCTTTGCCTTTGTTAGACCGCTGCCTTTCACCTTGTGGAAGATCCTTTAGCTAACGCGGACACGTGTGGCTTCATTCACCTGAGGAAGAAATAGCAGGATTATGGGGAAAAAGGCTGGCCGGCGGAGGCAGTCTTATGCTCTAAGCAACAATCTGCTGAGAAACATTCGGTCCTGGCATTCATGTGGATGTTACTTTCACCGACCTAGAGATTGTTTCAGACCACCTACTCCCCTTCATGGCAATGGTGTTCCCAGATGGCAGTGGCCTCTTTTAGCAGGATAATGCACCCTGCCACACTGTAATATTCCTAAACAATTTTTACAAAGAGTTCAAGGTGTTTTCTTGACCTCCAAATTCACCAGATCTCAATCCAATTGGAGCATCTGTTTGATGTGCTGAAACACAAATCCGATCCATGGAGGCCAGATGCCATAGAACACGTTCAGAGGTCTTGCACATGAAGTGGAGGAAAGTGACCCCGCGCGCGACACTGGAATCAGGAAAGTGACTGAAAGGGTTTTTAACGCTTTCATGGACTGGGTGGGATGACTGTGGGGAAAGAGGGACACTTTAATGTTGGGAATACATCTTTGTATTCCCAACACAAAAAAGTGTTGTTTCGGTGTTGTGGCTGATCAGTGTAAGCATGCTTTATATCACTACTGAAAATACACATTAACCCCTATAGTAGATTATGAATTGACTTCCTTTTTGCCAAGAATGTGTTATTTTGACATCTACTACCCAGTTGCCTGTTTATTGTAATTAGAAAGAAAACTAAGCAGCTTCTCGAAGAATGAGGATTATGAATAAGGTCTTATTTTATAAGATTAAATAAAAAGTTTTTAAGTTTATTTCCATAATCCAACAGCGGGAAGCACTGGGCAAGACACTAACACTGTTTAATGCAGGCACATTATTATTTATATGGAACACATTTTCTTATGACAAACACATCATCCAACATTTGATATAAACAAAGCATATATATATATATATATATATATATATATATATATATATATCTCAGGATTCTAACCCTAGAAACCAATTTTAGCACTCCTTTGGAGCATACACAGGCCTGTGCGCTTCATTAGCGTATTGAAATCACCACACTGTAATTCGTATTCTCCTGTGAATGAATGACATTCTCAGATTTTAGTCTTTTAGGTTTACTCCATTATTTATTGCTATATTTCCCTTATGTTTATCTCTTGTCAGGGACACCTGTGCTCCATTAGGATCCCCATAACATCACATTTATCTTACGGGTATGTTTATTTCCATGAACGCCCTATACAAGAGTTTCATAGTTAAGTTTATTTAAAAAAAAAAAAAAAGTGGTAAGCCTCCTTTAATCTACAATTTGCTCTAGTGGGTATCGTGCAAGGAGTGCCATTGTAAGTATTCAAAACGTTTTAGGTTGGACTTCTAACATAGGGTCCGCCAGGTGTCGCTCCACACCTCTACTACTAATCGGGGAGCCAGAAGCGCTGTCTGAGTGAAGTCTTAGATCATTGGCCGATAACGATCAGCTGACACTCTCAGCCAATGAGCTAGCCTTTCACTGAAGGGATTAGCTCAGGAGAGTTAACGGAAGTGGTTAAGAAGTCTTAAGTAGTAAATGCGGGAAGCTGAGGACTCCTGGCAATAAGTCAAACTGTTCTAAAACTACTTGCAATGGTGTTGGTGCCAGGGCAACCCTGGCACCACCCTCACTATAGTAAAAATAAATCAGACAAAGGACTGGAGGACAAAGAAGACCAGCCCTACATCAGTTGCCAAAGTTGTATTTCAATAAAATGTATAATTTATGGCTTTGCATTGTAAAAATAATTGCTCAATGAATAAACACAAAGTACTAGTTACAACTAACAAACAGACAGGGTCGACTACCGGGCCGTTTGAAATCTGAACTGCAAAATGCAATTGCAGGCTAATGGAGGTATGGAATGTTGCTTTTCGGACTTCAATTCTCAAGACTATGACAATTTATTGTTTAGGTAATCAGCTTATTCCTTAGGCTATGGTTACTCCAAAATTTAGCGTTACCTGCTTCGATTTGCCTTACATATTCAATTTGTCTGAATCATTTAAATGAAACAAATCATTAAAACTAAAAATCAGATGAACCAAATCAAAGCATTAAATGAAATTTGGTTCCATTGAATCGGTCAAACATTTTGGATGAGCACTGCAGAGTATATATTATAGGCAAGGAGTGGGGCCAAAAATTCTATACAATGCCTGGGTATTGCAGGGCAATGGGTATTAACACTTACTAATGACTTTAAAACCAGACATATCTAGGGACAATTTAAAGAAAATAAACAGACCTCAAAATCTCTTGTCCCAGTCAATTTACAAGTTTACAAAACAATGTTAATCCTGCATTATATGAGTAAAGTCTACCTCTGTGTCATTTCCTCTTTATTCTTTTACTACAATATTCTTTAAAAAAAAAAAAAAAAAGTATCTAACAACTAGGAAGAATATTAACAGGTTATGGGTCTAATCTTAGACTGATGCTTATTCTGTCTAATTTGTACACTGTATCTCTGTAGGTCTACCTCTGTTAAAGAATTTAAATAAATAAATAAAATAAATACACTTATTGAACAAAAAACAAAAAAAAAAAAAAAAAACCTTCCAAAACAAAAGAACCAACTAGGAAAAATAAAAAATATAAACACGCAAGTGTTTTGCATGTATAAAGGTGCAGTTTCTTTTTAAAAAGGATACAATAATTTCTCTGTAAATTACAAAGCACAAAAACAAAACATTGAAAAATCACCTTTCATTTAAAATGTTATATAAGAGATGTAGCAAATTACATTACATACCGGTAGGGATGTGCTTGGGCAAAATATTCGGTTCGGCACTTCCGAAATTCGTGACTTTGGCAATTCGGCAATTCCCTAACCCCAACCCCACACACCACAACCACTTACACATCTAGTGGTAGGGTTAGGGTTACTGTTAGGGGTCGGGTTAGGGTTAGATTCCGGTCATCATTCCTGTAATTTTCTCTCCCTCTCCTGTTTTGCTACTTTTCAGAAATCCAAAGCACTTTGGACATTCGGATGTTTTCAAATGTCCGAATTGCCGAAATTCGTCTGAATTTAAATTCGGAACAAAACAAATTGCACGTGTCTACAAACCAGTCAAGGCACACAGTTGTGCACAGACTGCAAATTAGGAGGATAAATTAAAACAAACATTTGGTGTGATATATAAAAAGTGGAGTATCTGTTCTAATGCAAACATTTTGTCATGTTTTTCGTTTGAGACAAAATGGTCTTTGGTTTGCACCACATTTTCCCTGTTTGTACCCTAGGCAACAAGTTTTTTTATTTTCCTGTAATGTATAAATAAATATTTTTTAAAAGGGAAGGTGCAACAGGTCACCTATTTTTCCTCCCAAAGAGGTATTTTACATTCAAATTGTTAACACATAATTTTTTTCATTAATATTGCTTATTTGTATGAATAAAAAGTGATAGAAAGTTGGATTATCTAGTTGCATTACAGAAAAGGCAGGGGAAAAAAAGTATACATTTATAAAAGGTACAGTAGAAGTTCTATAAACAAGAAAATGGTGAATTTGTAAAATAAAAATAAAAATAAAAACTGGCCCGAAAATGAATGTGACAAGTTCTATGTATAACCCCAACAGTATTATTCCGGCTCTTCCCTGAATGCTTTGTGTATACTGAATACCAAGTGCAAAGGACAGAACTCATGATTTGAAAAATGATTGGCAGGGAGCTGAAATGGTGGAGCTCTGTTGTATTTTTGCAGACCAGAATAAAACATATCTGAACCCTTCCAATCCCTTTTAGATATCACTAAATTACATAACTGTGTCAATTGCAGCCTTCCAGTTCAAAATCCATAACTTTATTAGCACATGTTGCAATTTTCATGGATATTACAGTGTAACATGCTGACAGGACCATTTTCCTGGGTTGACAGCCAAGACTCTGTGTTCCATTGCTCATTGCGGTCATTAATGCCCTGGCTCGTGCTCCTATTAAGTGCATGAAGTTATGTACCTGCAGGTTATATGTTATCACAAAACATCGTACTGCAGAATGAAAGAATAACTTAGAGAAAAATAGAATCTTCCAGTATCAGAAATCGAAAACTATGAGATCTCACAGGAGCAGTGGAATGGGATTTGAAAACTTGCACCTTAATCAAAGTTAAAGGATCCAAGAATCCATCTTGGATGCAGTGAGAATGAGTCACATTTAGCACACATGGCCTCACCCAACTGCATGGGAGGAAGTGGAAAGACAGGTATGTTTTTTCAGGTCTGGAGAACGTGCAGGAAGATACAGCATTTTTGGAAACGGGTTCTATTTTAGAACTTGCTGCACGAGATAACAGGGGACATTCTATTCATATTTTTCAGTAATGCCACAAAAACAGGTTCTCCTGTACAAAAATAACAATTAGCCAATCAGCAGAGGGAGATAAACATGTTGTAAGTAATATAAAGCTAGGATACATGGCTAGAGTCAAATTCATCCTCTTGTGGAAGTTTTTTTAGGTATCCAGAAGTGTCTGATCCTGGCAATCTGTCTAGTATGTTCTGAGTTTCAGCTGTAGTTATATTTAATAGCACTGAGCCTGGTCCAGCCTATATTGTATGAAGTGCAGTTTTTTTTTAAACAATATAAAATAATGATGGCTGCCTGCACTGCTTTTTACTTTGCAGATTTGCAATTTTAGTGGCCCATACGGTCAGCACTCCGGGTCGGATTAACATAGGGGCTGATGGAGCTGAAGCTCCAGGCCCATGGAATAGACCCTAAAAAAGTGTTTTTTTTACTACACACTACTCTTAGGTTTGCCACCTGACTGGTATTTTGAGGCTGCCTGGCCTTGCCGGTATTGCAGTAGTACCGGCAATACAAATGCAGATATTTTTCGCAGTATAAACGGAGATTACGCTGTAATATACTGCGTGGAGAGAGGCAGGGATAGAAAGTTACAGCATATCCCTCCCTGACTCTACCCATCAATCCGCAGGGGAGCAGTTACATAGCACAGAGAGTTCAGACAGCAGCTCCCAGCCTGCAGAGACAGTCTACAGCTTAGGGAAGTGAGGGATGAGGGGAAAGGCAGCAGGTAGACCTGGGGACACACACTAGGGGACGCTGAGACACATGGGGATGCTGTGATACATAGGGAGACACATTGGAACACAGTGTCCCCATGTCTCCCAGTGTCCCCAAATGTCTGTGTCCTCAGGTCTCCCAGCCAGTGTCCCCATGTCTCTCAGTGTCCATAAATGTCTCCCCATGTCTTCCAGTGTCCCCATGTCTATGTCCACAAGTGCCCCCATGTCTCTCAGTGTCCCCTAGTTTCTGTGTTCCCATGTCTCCAAATGTCTTTGTCCCCATGTCTCTGTGTCCCCAAATGTCTCCCAGTGTCCCCAAATGTCTCCCAGTGTCCCCAAATGTCTCCCAGTGTGCCCAAATGTCTCCCAGTGTGCCCAAATGTCTCCCAGTGTCTGTGTCCCCATTTCTCCCAGTGTCCCCAAATCTCTCGGTGTCCCCATGTCTGTATCCACAATTAACCCCATGTGTCCCATTGTCCCCAAGTGTCTCAGTGCCCCCGGGTGTCTCAGTGTCCCCTAGTATCCTAGTGACACGGGACAGACAGACATGGGGACACTGGGAGAAATAAGGACACTGAGACACTGGGAGACTAGGCGACATGGGGACACTGACACATAGGGACACTGATGCCAGGCTGGCCTAATTTTTTGGACAGACATGCCCCTTTTTTGGGGCATGTTCGCCCTTTTGGCAGTTCTGGTCACGTGATTCGCGTCAGTGGCCCACCACCCCGCCCACTGACTTCCTGCTTCACTGGACACTGCTGTTAGGGGGTATTTACTTGAAAGATGAAAGCATAAATTAGAGAGAGATTATCATAGAGTATGTGTTTTCTTATAGCTTCATCCTTTGAGTTTCCCTCCAATACCATCACCATCAGACACATGACGCTTGGGAGGTATGACTGTTTTTGGTCGATAAGATTCTGTAATTAGGCCCCATCATAATGGTCAGTACCAGGCCCAGTGGGCTCTTAATCTGGCCCTGTCAGCACTAAAAGGGAGAACGCTATAGCTTTTTTAATTTGTTTAGATCAGCATCAGCAATGATCATGTCAGAAATAAAAAAAAAAAAAAAAATAAACTTTTCAAATGATATATCAAAAATACTATTTTTTTACAAAATTTCAAACTTCAGTGGTAATTTGTGTAGCTAAATTGTTTGAAAGGTTGTTTTTTTTTTTTTTATAAACAGATTACAATCATTCAGATGCTGATCCAAACCCAATTAAATGAAGGACTAGTTTTTTTTCCAAAGATACACAGTGGCAACACAATAAATGATCTGCTTCCTCTGAAAATGCTTTGTAAGTGGCTGTGGTTCATAGTCTAAATAGAATATGGCTTCAAGCAAAGAAGTTAGTCACCTAAAGGAGAGCATTAGAGTTCTAACAAAAGCACATGTAGAAACAATATGCAAGCATTACAGGGTAATCTTTTCATTAGGTTCCCCCCCTCTGTTTGCAGTAAAAGAAGCAAAAAAAGCATCCAGCAATGGATAAAGCTCCTGGAATGGACTTCCACACCCTCTCTTAACGTCACAGGGTGCCTTGCACGGCCCAATCACTAGGTTCTCAGAGGACCATGTGATTGGACCGTTCGGCTGGCTCAGAGCACATGTGCGTAATCTGTGCACAATTAAAATAAAAACTCAGTATATGCAGTGTATCAAGCGGAAACACTGCACATACCGACTCTTACCACCATGACCCAGGGCCGGCCCATCCATTGACTGCGGTGGGGTCATTGCTCCAGGCAGTATTGTGCCGCTCCTGGCTGTCATCATCTAATACAGGAGTTCCCAACTTGTGCTGACAGTGTAGCTGCACTGCACGGGTTGGAAATCTGTGTGAGGGTCCATCGGGTGTGCAATGAACAAAGTACATTTATAATATAACTGTAGATCAGGACTTGGCTGTGCAAGTAGTAGTACGTTAAGGAAAGAATGCTGGACCTTCTTTTTCTTCTTCTCAGAATGTCATGCTGAAAAACTTGTTCTACTCCCTCGGAATGCTCAACCAAACAAATTCCTGCTTTATAAATCACGCACAGATGTTAACAGGAAGAACTGATAGGATTATTGGTTATGGTGTGTACTATTGTGAATTCAAAATGAATTAGACATTTAGGACACAGTAGCATAAATTGTAGATTTTTTTTTACTTGTATATACACAGTGGCAGAGAGACTTTCTACGTCAATAGCAGGTTCAAGCGCTCTCTATTCTCGGCACAATATTATTAATATTGCTATTTATATAGCGCCAACAGATTCCATAGCGCTTTACAATATTATGAGGGGGGGGGGGGATTTAACTATAGATAGGACAATTACAAGAAAACTTACAGGAACGATAGGTTGAAGAGGACCCTGCTCAAATGAGCTTACAGTCTATTCCACTGTTCTGTTTTACTGGTAACCCTTGTACATGCATTTTTTATTTTATTTTCTGGTCTAATGACGGTATCTAGTCATCCCTAAACGCAGCGTTGTTGCTGCTAAATGACCAGATTATTTCAGGGCTATGCTCGGGAAGAAATGCAATGTTTTATGGATGGATGCAATCTTCTTTTAACATGTCATAAAATTACTCTTCTATTGTAGGATATTCTTCCTTTGCACTTTTTTTCCTTTGTCATAGCAATGATTTATATTTGTCACCAGCAAAAGGAGAAAAAAATTATTATTTAAGAAAAAAAAAAAATAGGGTTCTTAGGTAGAGGTCAGCCCTTTCAGGTGAATGTAATTAACCTGCACTACGATATTTAAAGGTCAGCCTCTGAGGGCATCAGAGAGTCTGACAACTGGGATAAAGGTGGCAGTCATGCCTGAGGTTTTAAGGAAAAAGTACTGTTCAAAAGCCTGTGTGCGCAAGTTTGCTATGGTAACAGTCTATAAAATTCCCAAAAAGTGTAATCTGAACAGAGGGCCCTGAAGTTTCCCAGGAGAAATAGGGTACCTTGGCCAAACATTCCCAGAATTAGTAGCAGTTGTGACTAAAATTGCCCCATTCTCTTATTCCTGGGCAAAATCTCCCAGGCTTTGAAAGCCTAATACAACCCCAATGTGAGTCCATGAAGGAGATTCCATTTTGTATTTTTCCCATTTATACATTCTGACTTGTGGCATAATATGTCTGCCATTATATGATAAATGTAAAAGGCACAAGTCAAGGCGTGAGAAGGGACGATAAGCATAGGAAAACTAGGAACTTACAAATGGCTTTGATTAATGAAGTTAAGTGTGGCCTCACCTGGCCCAAGTACTAATTCCACACCTTCAACAGGAATATTAATTGAACCCCAGGCCCATGCACTAGAAAATGCTAAAATAGTGGATTAGGACATTGGTTCAAACCAATTTGGTAGGGAAAAAGTCAACAATTTAACAATGCAAAAAGCTGGTAACCAAATTGTAGATATTAATGGGGACTACGGTTAACAGGAAATCCAGAGAGTTGTATCCCCATTTAATTTTTATAAGTGACCTACTTTAGAGTGATCAAAGAAGAATGTTAAGAGATTGAACAGCTCTTGGTACCCAGATATTTCAGAAGGAAGGTATTATATTTGGTTAATTTATTTGAGAGACACTTGAAGGCTGCAAGTAAAACAAACAAACAAACAAAATAGAAGAAAAACAAGACAAAACAGGAACGGATTCTTTCTGGCCCGGGGTATATGAAGAGGTCGAGGATGTATGGTGACTCATGTCCAGACTGCCAACTAGCAGCCCCAAAACCTCACTTAAGGGCACCCTAATCCCATTACCCTTTATTTTACACAAACACTTTTAAACTAATTGCTATGGATTTGGTTGGACCGTTGGAAAAGTCAACTAAGGGTAACCAGTACATTCTGGTTACATTTAATTATGCCACATGCATTCCAGAAGCTATTCTGCTTCGGAATACTGCTTCCAAAACTATAGCAAAAGGAATTGCTTCAGGTATTTTCACGGTTAGGGTTATCAAAAGAGATTTTAACCGACCAAGGTACCCCTTTTATATCCGACTAATGAAAGAGGTATGCCAATTATTACAAATAAAAGCATTGAGGACATATGTGTAACACCCTCAAACTGTGGGTTAGTAGAAAGATTCAATAGAACCCTAAAACACATGTCATACAAGGTTGTAGGTCGAGACAGGAAATACTGGGACACTCTCCTACCATATTTACGGTTTGCTATTTGGGAGGTTTCTCAGTCATCTGTAGGGATTTTTACTTTTGAGCTACTTTATGGGAGGCATCCAAGGGGTTTATTAGAGATAGCGAAGGTAGAGTTAGAAGAACAAAAAGTTCAAAGGAGCCAACAGGTTATCTACAACCATCAGAAAGCAGTACAGTGTTTCCAACCCGGGGGCCTGAGTGATGGTCTTTGTTCCCATAGCAGAGAGCAAACTCTTCAGCAAGACTCATCGGCAAGGTCCATACGAGGTTATTGAACAAGTAGGGTCAGTAAACTATAAAGTTAGACAGGCTTATCACAGAAAAATCTAACAGGTTTACCATATCTTAAGAAATTGACACAGGACAGGTTTCTAAGTATTCTAGTCATGACAAACTATTATTGGCACATCCCATTGACAAAACTATAGACAAAATAGCACTCATGACCCCTGAAGGTTTGTACCAGTATACGGTCTTACCCTTTTGGCTTCCTGGAGCCCCAGCAACCTTTAAGGGGTTAACAAACAAACTTATAAGACCTCACTCCAGGTATGCTTCAGCATACTTAGATGACGTAGTCATCCATAACCAAGACGGAGACTACCATTTGGAAAAGGTATAAGCAATATTAAATAATGTAAGGAACTTCTAATCTGACCAAATGCTCCATTGGTTGTTTCAAAGTCAAAAATCTCGGCTATACTGCAGGGAGGGGACTTGTAAAATCTCAAATCCCCAAGGTACAGGCAATTGAAAATTGGCCACACCTTGTAAGGAAGAAGTAGGTCAAAGCGTTTTTAGGACAAGGTGGCTATTATAGAAGCTGCATTCCCCACTTTGCAACTCAAGTTACCCATATCACGGACTTGATTAAAGCAAAGGGCAGATGAAGTGAAATGGAATGAAGATGCAGGAAAAGCATTTAAAGCATAGTGTCCATAGACATTGCACCACATGTAAGGATTTTGATTGCCATAATGTTATCTGTATTGGAATAGGTTGGGTGAATTTACCTGCACTACAATATTTATGTCAGGGACCAGGAACCAGACAGAGACAGAAGTAGATGCAAACACACCTTTATTAATAAATAACAAATAATAAACAAAAGCAAAGTCCAGGAATCAAGCAGGGGTCAGTCACCAGAGCGGGTAGTCAGACAAGCCAGGATCAGGAGCACGGAGAGCAGCGGAGTCAGGAACAAGGCCGGAGTCAGGAACCAGGATCAAACAGGAAACACAGGAACAAGGAGACTTCTGGGAAACAGGAAACCACGCAAGGGCAAGGAGGTTCTGGGCTTAGCTGCTTAAATAGGCAGAACTGATTAGCAGCAGGGTTGATTACTACTCACAGGTGAGTAACCGTGGCAACAAGCAGAAGCAGCTCAAGAAATAGCAGCTGCAAACTCAATCACTGAAACAGAAAGGTTTTGCTGTTTAAAACAGCAAAGAAACCCTGACAGTACCTCCCCCTCAACGATTCCCCCCATCTCTGTTGGTGGGTCCGGGCTTCATGGGGAAGCGGGCGTGATAGGAACGAAGGAGGGATGGTGCATGGACATCAGAGGCTGGAACCCAGGAGCGTTCCTCTGGACCGTATCCTTTCCAGTGCACCAAGTATTGGATCTGTCCTCTGAAGACCCGTGAGTCAATGATGCTGCGTATTTCATATTCCTCATGATTGTCAATCAGAACAGGACGTGGACGTGGCACTGAGTTGGTGTAGCGATTACAAACCAACGGTTTCAAGAGGGAAACATGGAAAACATTTGAGATGCGCATGTTAGCAGGAAGGTCAAGTGCGTAAGCTACAGGGTTAACCCTTCGAAGTATACGAAATGGCCCAACGTATCGGGGTGCCAGTTTTTGTGAGGGAACACGGAGGCGTAGGTTGCGGGAAGACAGCCAGACCCTCTCTCCGACCTGATAGGTAGGTGCAGGAAGGCGTCTGCGGTCGGCCTGGAGTTTGTAGTTCTGCATTGCGCGTTGCAAAGAACTCTGAACCTGCACCCAAGTGGAACGGAGTTCCCTGAGATGTCCCTCCAATGCCGGTATCTCCTGTGGCAAGAACGTATCAGGCAACACGGACGGTTGAAACCCATAGTTTGCCAGGAACGGGGATAGCCGGGAGGAGGCATTAATCGCACTATTGTGGGCAAACTCCGCCCAGGGTAGCAGATCAGACCAGTTGTTCTGGTGGTCAGAAATGTAGCAACGCAGAAACTGTTCCAGTGTTTGGTTAGCTCGTTCCGCTGCACCATTGGATTGCGGGTGGTAGGCCGAGGAGAAGGAAAGCTGAATTCCCATTTGCGTACAAAAAGCTCTCCAAAATCTGGACACGAACTGGCTACCCCTATCTGAGACTATCACTTTGGGTAACCCATGCAAACGAAAGATCTCCCGACCAAAAATTGTTGCAAGTTCCTGGGAAGTTGGTAGTTTTTTCAAGGGAATGCAATGCGACATCTTCGAGAATCGGTCAACAACCATGAGAACGACTGTATTGCCACGAGAGACCGGAAGATCTACGATAAAATCCATGGACAAGTGGGTCCAGGGTCGTTCACCATTAGGTATGGTTTGCAGGAGACCCACTGGAGGGCGTCGTGGGGTTTTGTTTTGAGCGCACACAGGACAGGCAGCTACAAAAGCGGTGACATCCGAACGGAGACTAGGCCACCAAAATTGCCGGGATACGGACCAGATTAACTGGTTTTTGCCTGGATGTCCAGCTGCTTTGGAGTCGTGGTATGTACTCAATAGTTTCGTACGGAGGTTAATAGGTACAAAACAACGGCCATTAGGTTTCTCTGGAGGAGCATTACTTTGTGCAGCCAGAATCTCCTCGCCTAGGGGTGAGGTGAGGTTAGTACGGATGGTTGCCAGTATATGGTCCGGAGGAATCACAGGAGTAGGGGTTATCTCCTCTCTAGATGGAGGGGAGAACTGTCGAGACAAGGCATCAGCCTGGATGTTTTTTGTACCGGGCAAGTAAGAAACCACATAATTGAATCTTGATAGGAAGAGAGCCCATCTAGCTTGCCGGGGGGAAAGTCGCTTAGCTTCAGAAAGATATGTTAGATTCTTGTGGTCTGTGAGTATGAGGATTGGCACTGAAGTACCCTCAAGAAGGTGCCTCCATTCTTTGAGAGCTAAAATTATGGCTAGAAGTTCTCTATCACCAATCTGGTAGTTGCATTCCGCCGGGTTCAATTTCCTCGAGAAATACCCACACGGATGCCTGGAACTCTCTGGGTTAGGACGTTGAGACAGGAGGGCGCCCACTCCTGTCTCAGACGCATCGACCTCAAGAATGAATGGTAAGGCAGGGTTAGGGTGTGCCAGTATAGGGGCAGCAGCAAAGGCGACTTTGAGAGACTCAAAGGCAGTAATGGCTTCCTGTGACCAATGCTGTGGATCAGCATCTCTCCTGGTCATGTCCGTGAGAGGTTTAATCAAGGAAGAAAAGTTGCGTATGAACTTCCGATAATAATTGGCGAAGCCCAGAAACCGTTGTATAGAGCGAAGACCCGTAGGTCGAGGCCATTGAAGTACAGCCGAAAGTTTCTCCGGATCCATAGAGAATCCAGTATCTGAGATAACATATCCCAAGAATGTAACCTGTTTGCGGTGAAACTCACATTTCTCCAATTTGCAGAACAGACTATTTTCTCTAAGTCTCTGTAGAACACGAGAAACGTCTGCGTGATGGTTCTCGAGAGATGTGGAATGGATCAGAATATCATCAAGATAAACCACCACACATTGCTGCAGCATATCTCGCAGGACGTCATTTATAAATTCTTGGAAAACCGCCGGAGCATTGCAAAGACCAAAGGGCATTACTAGGTATTCGTAATGGCCGCTCCTGGTGTTAAATGCGGTTTTCCATTCGTGGTCCTCTTTTATCCGGACGAGATTATATGCCCCTCTCAGATCAAGTTTGGTGAAGACCGTTGCTCCCTTGAGGCGGTCAAATAATTCCGTGATTAATGGAATGGGGTAGGCATTCTTAATAGTAATGCGATTGAGACCCCTATAGTCGATACAGGGTCTCAACTCGCCATCTTTTTTCTTTACAAAGAAAAAGCCGGCCCCGGCAGGAGAAGATGACTTCCGAATAAAACCCTTAGACAGTGCATCGGTAACATACTCCTCCATGGCTCGATTTTCTGCTACAGACAGTGGGTAAATCCGGCCCCGGGGAGGATTGGTACCCGGTTGGAGTTCGATACCACAGTCATACGGACGGTGTGGTGGCAGAACGCTGGCTTGACCCTTGTCAAATACATCTTGGAATTCTTGGTACTCAGCCGGTAAGGAAGAGGCAGAACATGCGCCCAAAACTTTGACCGGTTTCTGGAGACAGGACAATGTGCATTGCTGGGACCATGATAATATCTCAGCTTTGCGCCAATCAATTGTGGGGTTATGCTTCTGTAACCAAGGGTATCCCAAAACAACCTGGTAATATGGAGAGGAAATGACCTGGAATTGGGTCGTCTCATGATGTAGAGCCCCTACAGCCAGAGATATGGGCACGGTTTCTTGGGTCACGTGGGTTGGCTGTATTGGTCTGCCATCGATGGCTTCGAAGGCTAGTGGGGAGTTGCGAGACTGTAAGGGTATAGAGTGCTTTGCTGCAAATGCACAATCTATAAACAAGCCTGCGGCCCCAGAATCAAGTAACGCCCGAGTTTCAATGGATGAATCAGACCAGGAGAGGATAACAGGCACCAAGGGTTTGTGCACACATATCTCTGGGTCTGCAGAAAGACCACCCAAGATCTGCCCCTGACAGTATCTTGGGTACGGACCCTTTGCCGGACGGATCGGGCAAAACTTTAACATGTGACCGTGGTGTCCGCAGTATAGGCACAGGCCCTCCCTCCTCCTAAAGGCTCTCTCCTCGGCCGAGAGGCGTGAGAAGCCTAACCGCCTTGGCTCCACACAGACAGAGGACTCCGGACCAGGAGGCAAGGGAGGTGAGGGAGGTTCGGGTGGGCAAGAAAAGCTCAGTGTCAAATTTACAAGAGGCCTCCGCAGGCGCTCCTTGGATGAGGATCTCTCTCGGAGTCTGATGTCAATGAGGGTGACAAATGATATCAGTTCCTCGAGATCTTTAGGTAATTCTCTGGCTGCAATCTCATTTTTAAACACATCGGAGAGACCTTGTGCAAAGGCAGCCACAAGGGTCTCGTTGTTCCAGCCACCCTCTGCTGCCATAGTACGGAATTCACTGGCATACTCGACAATAGTTTTTGTGCCCTGAGAGTTAGACATGAGTAGTTCGGCAGTAGGGGTGGAGCGAGCTGGAATATCAAAAACCCTATTGAAGGATGCAACAAATTCAGGGTAATTGTAAATAATAGGCCTCTCCGCCTCCCAGAGAGGTTTTGCCCAAGCTAGGGCCTTTTCAGACAGCAAAGAAATCATGAAGTGAACCTTGTCACTGTCTGTAGGAAATGCCTGGGGCAGGGTTTCAAGGTATCCTTTAACCTGATTTATAAATTCTCTGCACTGTGCTGGGTCGCCCCCAAAATGCTGAGGGAGCGGGACAGACCCAGTCATTTCTCTAGCCGCTACAGGTTTGGAGGTTACAACCGGTGCTAGAACAGGAAGTGAGGCAGAGGCGGCCGCAATCGCAGGCTGGCCGGGTACTGGATCCAGATGGGCATACTGGTCCAAATGGTGGTTCTGCTGGTCCCACTGGGTAAGCAGGTTAGGTATAGGTGTCTTGCCTGTACCATCTGTATTCATGGCCCTTGCGTAATGTCAGGGACCAGGAACCAGACAGAGACAGAAGTAGATGCAAACACACCTTTATTAATAAATAACAAATAATAAACAAAAGCAAAGTCCAGGAATCAAGCAGGGGTCAGTCACCAGAGCGGGTAGTCAGACAAGCCAGGATCAGGAGCACGGAGAGCAGCGGAGTCAGGAACAAGGCCGGAGTCAGGAACCAGGATCAAACAGGAAACACAGGAACAAGGAGACTTCTGGGAAACAGGAAACCACGCAAGGGCAAGGAGGTTCTGGGCTTAGCTGCTTAAATAGGCAGAACTGATTAGCAGCAGGGTTGATTACTACTCACAGGTGAGTAACCGTGGCAACAAGCAGAAGCAGCTCAAGAAATAGCAGCTGCAAACTCAATCACTGAAACAGAAAGGTTTTGCTGTTTAAAACAGCAAAGAAACCCTGACAATTTAAAGGTCAGGCTCTGAAGGCATGAGTAAGTCTGACAACTGTGAGAAAGGTGGCAGTTAAGCCTTATGCTCTGTGACTAAGAAAAATGAACTGTTGAAAAGCATGTGTGCTAAAACCTGCTGTGGTTATGTTGTTTATAAGTGGGAACTGGATTAGCTGGCCAGTTGGACACCTGATGCTGGATGTCCCCCCCGGAGATGTAAAGGGTTGGATAGCCCCTTGTTCACTTACCCGGTACCAGCGCAAAACTCCTTCTGTGCTGGATCATGCCCTTTCTCCTCCACAGTCAGCTGATGGATGGGGATGTAAAGCACATGAGCAGCAAGCACTGCCCAAGCATTAGGCCTTCTCCATAGGAAAGCATTGTCTCACTGCTTTCTTATGAGGTTCTCGGACACAGGTTGTCCTCACGTTTAAGATGCTGAATGTCCTAATGTTAAAGTTAGTCTCCAAGATTGAATAGTATTTGTTTTCTTCAGTTTTATCATCACTGTGAGGCACAGCACTGTGTACCTTTTAAAAAAAAAGCTATAATAAACCACATTACCTTTTATCCTAATGCTTGTATTTGGAGTTTTTTGTTAAGCCATCCTGCCACAACACAATATGCTCAGAAGCAAGACGTTCATGCCACTGCAAACCAGGATCTGACTTATTACAAGATGATATGTTTGCAGGACACATAGATCAAAAGGTCTGATCTCTATACTAGAATCCTCTATGGCCACTACGGTTGACTGGAGGAGCATTCCTTATGTTAGGTGGTGGTAGGAGGAACTGAGAGGTGAGATAACAGGTGATGACTGGACTGACATGTGGGAAAACAAGCTTAGGTAACGGTATGTGTTACTCTACAGGAGTATGGTATATTAACCCAGTCACCCTCCACCACATGTAACGTACATCTCATGATCTATGCTGGCCTGGTTCTCAATTATAATAAAAAAAAAAAAAAAAGTAATATCCAAGCATACCTGAGGTTTCTTCTAAAAGGCAGTCTATATTTGAAAAGTGGAGACAACATTTCGGCTCCTCTCTGAGCCTTTATCAAGTCAATTCTCAGAGAGGAGCCGAAACGTTGTCTCTGCTTCCTTGTTTCAAATAAAGACTGCCTTTTAGAAGAAACTTCAGTAGATGTATTCCCCCCCCCCCCCCATTTGATGTCTTCAGGGATGGCCTTTCCCCCCTCTCTAGAGCACCCTGCATGAAGTATTCTCCCCTTTTTTTAGTGTGTGCATTTTACGTTGGTTTGTGCAAACATGGGTCCTCAATTAGTGTCTTTCTGGAAAGAGGTCAATAGCCTATGCGAGGCAGTTATCCAGCAGCCGACACCATTGGTCATCTTTCCTTTACAAACAAGCTCTAAGAATGAGTTTTCTTTAGACTGACTCTTGCTGCTCACAGAACACTTGCAGAAACTTGACAACATGCACTACCCCTCATACTACTGTCCTTTCTTCAGTTCTACTTTATTTCCATTTTATCTCTCTTTCCTTTCCACTTTGTTTTACTCTTCGTCCTCCCGGTAGGAGTCTTGTAATGATTGCAAAAATGGTTTATATATCCTATGCAGAGTATTTGAGATCACATAGAAACATAGAATGTGACGGCAATTAAGAACCATTCGGCCCATCTAGTCTGCCCAATTTTCTAAATACTTTTCTAAATATCCCACGCATGCTTAAACTCCTTTACTGTGTTAACCTCTACCACTTCAGCTGGAAGGCTATTCCATGCATCCACACCCCTCTCAGTAAAGTAATACTTCCTGATATTATTTTTAAACCTTTGCCCCTAGTTTAAGACTATGTCCTCTTGTTGTAGTAGTTCTTTTAAATATAGTCTCCTCCTGACTAGCAATGGTCTATAAGATAAGCAAATGTAAATGCCTGAGTTACACTACCTACTTTAAGTGCTGTATCAAAATGGACATGGAATGTTGCACTTTTCACTGTTATTCACATCACTGCAGTAAAACTTACAAACCATCTGTGTTTTCAATTCAGGTATTTTGGCCCCTTAATTTCAAATTCGGACACCTTACCCTTTAATGAATAACCCTGTTTATTATTGAGCGCCAATCGGATTTGTGTAGCGAACAAAATAAAGTAATTTAATCTCATGTCAAGCATCTCCGTTTTCCAAATATTAACCAGAAAATCTTACCCATATCATATCTATAGTACATTTTCTTCTGATGATATTGTTATTACAGATTTCCTTTTACAAGCTGTGTAACACTCTGCAAAGCAAATCTGACTTATTTATTCTGTGGTTTACTGTACCATTGCACAAAATGCACACATCCTGCATAGATGCTAAAAAGATGCACAAAAGGTACATTTTCTCCTGAGGTTGTGTCACGGTGTGTCTCCTGACTTCTGCAGCCTGCAAATCGTGTGTCAGTGGGTGTAGAAAGAATATATGTCAATCTGTTGTGCATCAAGAAATTATGGACACTTTTTGTAGTGTAATGTCTTACAGTGTGTCTGTGAAACGAATGGGTCAGAGACAGGCATCCTTAAAAATCCTGGAGGCAAATTACTACACTGATCAAAAGATGAAGTTGTTAAAGTGCCTACAGTCCCCCTTTAAAGGGACACCATACCCAGACAACTTCATCTAAGAGTGAGGTATTTAAGTTCGCTAAGGCAACTCTAACGTAGAGATTGCGCCCAGGTGTGTATGTCAGATCAGTAGCAGGATATTTTCTCAGAAAAATTGTCAAAACAGACGGGGAGCCCATGTATGGTCATGATCAGCCTGAAAGTTCGGCTCTACCGTTTCTAAATACAATTTTATTTCTTTATTTAATGACAAAATATTTATTGAAAAAAATTGTCATAGCATAATAGTTTTTCAGAAAATATAAAAAAAAAAAAAGTCCATGTGAAGACTATAGTACATACCACACAATACATCGCTTATACACAAAAACACACTGCTTCAACTAAACACAAACACCAGGCCAAAGGTAAGAAGGGAGGGGGGACATAACATTTATAATAAAATAAAAAATAAAATAGTCACCCCTCATACACATACACTATGCCCAAGATCCCCTATAGACACTAGAAACCTTACACAGACACACCCACCCACACACTACACCACGTCTCCTATGCACACTCTGGGTCCCCTATACACACACACACTAGATCAGGGCCAGTGCATGGATTTTTGCCGCCCTAGGCAAAAGAAAAAATTTGACGCCCGCCCCATGTGACATCACAATGCCCCACCCATACGATCAGCCATATGAACTAACGCCAGGGCTGCACACAGTGTGTGTCTACATTAAAAAGCCTGCAGGGACCGTCTATAGACACCAGATCCACTTTATTAGGCTGCAGTGCTTCTGGGGACTATAGTGTCCCTTTAATGTGAGGTAAATTAGAGATGAGTGTCACTAATAATATACTAGATTGCCTACTTACAACCAGATGAGGATGATGATGGGCTCTTGCTGCAGTTTGGCTCCACTAGTCTTGTGTAGAACAGGATCTCTGGAGGCGGTTTGTAACTGTGGTCACAAAATTCAATGTTCTGGGAGAACAGGAAGCAGCTCCATTTTTGGGGGCCCCCTTACACAGATCAAGATCTGGGCCCTAGGGCCTGACTATGAGTATGCCCATAAGGCCCACCCATAAGTCCACCTACATGTATCACCCAATAGTTTACTCACAGGGAGTGGAGTGTGTAGGGGATGTGTTACGTGTTATTGTAGAGGATCTAATGTGTGTGCGCTTATGGAATGAAGTGTATAGGGATAGCAGTTTGTGTAGGTGATGCAGTGTGTTTGTGTATAAGGGATGTATTGTGTGTTTCTGGTTGTGTGTAAGTGATGCATTGTGTGAATCTGTGTATGTAAGGGATGCAGTGTGTGTGTCTGTAAGGGGTGCATTGAGTGTGTGTAAGAGATGCATGGTGTTTCTGTGTGTGTGTGTGTGTGTGTGTGTGTGTGTGTGTGTGTGTGTAAGGGATGCATTGTGTGTTTCTGTTTATGTGTGCAAAGGATGCATTGTCTTTGTGTGTAAGGGTTGAATTGTGTGTGTGTGTAATGGATGCATTGTGTGTAAGGGAAGCATGTTTTGTTTCTGTGTGTGTAGGGATGCATTGTGTGTTTCTGTGTATGTATAGTGTGTGTGCGCATGTAGTGTGAAAGAGCTCCCTGTCCTGCCTCCTGTCCTATAGAGCTCTCCCTTGTGTCCCTTAGAGCTCTCCCCTGCCCATTAGTGGTCGTCTCTCCTCCCCTGTCCCTTAGTGGTTTCTACTCTCCTTCCACCCTCCCCCCCCCTTAGTGGTCTCTCCTCTTCTCCCCAACTTTCAATTAGTCATCTCTGCTCTCCCCCCTTTCCATTAGTCATCTCTCCTCTACCCCCCCTTTCCATTAGTGGTGTCTCCCCTCTCCCCCCCCCTTTCCATTAGTGGTCTCTCCACAACCCCTCCCTCCCTTAGTGGTCTCTCCCCCCTCCCCCCCCCCACATTCTCCTCACACACCCCCATCCTCCCTTAGTGGACTCTTCCCCCCCCCCATCCCCATTTTCCTCACCCGCCCCCTCCCTTAGTGGACTCTTCTCCCCCCCCCCCCTCCCCATTTTCCTCACCCACCCTCCCACGTTCTCCTCACCACCCCCCTCCCTTAGTGGACACAAAATTAACTGTTCAAGGACTTATGGGTGAAGTGTAACATATGAGCACACCAAAAAAAAAAAAAATTATTTTATTTTGCACCTGACAGGCAGCACAGAGAAAGTATACAGAGAAGGAGAAATGCAACAACATTTTAATTTCTCCTGCTGATTTGCAATGTGTGCCCTGTCTTTGCTTTGTCCCAATCGGATATCCTAACTCGAACATACATTTAAAAGGGAAAAACCAAAACAAACACAGACAAAAAACCAAAAATAAAAACAAATTATAGGTGACTTTCATGGGTTTATTCAATTAAAGGAGCACTATAGTGCCAGGAAAACAAACCGACTTCAGCCACTTACCTTAATCCAGTGCCAGGCTCCCTCAGCGCTGGTGACCTCTCCTCCCCCTACCGACGTCAGCTCTGAATGCGCGGCCAGAGCCACGTGCGCATTCAAACCGCCCAGAAGAAAGCATTACTCATGCTTTCCTATGGACGTCCAGCGTGTCCTCAATGCGATTTTAGCATTGAGGATTGCGGAAGCGCCTCTACTGGCTGTCAGGGAGACAGCCACTAGAGGCTGGATTAACCCTCAGTGAAAACATAGTTTCTCTGAAACTATGTTTACAGCTGCAGGGTTAAAACTAGGGGGACCTGGCACCCAGACCACTTCATTGAGCTGAAGTGGTCTGGGTGACTATAGTGGCCCTTTAAGTAAATCTCAGAAGTGACAGTTTCCCTTTAATCACTGAATATACAAACACCCCAGTAGTCATAGTGACATGTCTTTCTCAAGCCTTTCTAATAAGCAAACATCAGATGCTTGTAATAAAACAAAAACCAGGTACGACCAAAAAAAAACACATATATGTGGCATGTACACAAGTCAACAGCAACAGCAAAGCTACCCTTCTTATTGCACACAAAAGATATATTCTACCAGGATCTCCATGTTACATTTTTGCAGAACAGCTATGAATTCAGCTCCAAGGAAATTAATCACAGCTGGTTTCCAAGAGCAGCAT
The DNA here is from genome assembly GCF_036172605.1 of Pelobates fuscus. Taxonomy (NCBI): domain Eukaryota; kingdom Metazoa; phylum Chordata; class Amphibia; order Anura; family Pelobatidae; genus Pelobates; species Pelobates fuscus. The sequence continues at coordinate 27,525,835 of NC_086329.1, read as the reverse complement.
GTCAATACCATACATAGCACTTCCAAGGCTTTCTGTCTATTACAATTCAGATTTCATAAATGGCATTTGTATATACAGCATTGTGGCAACCCATTGTACAGCGCTACAGAATCTGATGGCGCTATATAAATAATAATAATAATGTCTCTAGTCTACACTATCTCATCCTTTCCTCAGACCATAACATTTCAGGTCACAATGGAGGAGACCAACGTGCTGTGTTCTGAAAAGTAGGGCTAAGATGTAAAACGGGAGGAGTCCCTGGTTTCCATGGTGATTGTTCGAGGTTTAGTACTTTGAACAATTTGAAGAACACTGATGAATCTCTCCCATTGTTCTTAATTCTTCCAAATACAAATAAGCAAAACTCCTTAATAAAAAGTGTTATCAGGGCACATAATGTCTTCACATTTATTCCCACTACTTTACAGGCAAATATTTTTTTTTTTTTACTCAAAACAGAGACTACAGGACAGTGCCCAACACCACTCTAGCAAAAAAACAAAAAAAAACTACAACCAAAATGACATTTACTATACGGCTCACCTTTTTGTCATACACCAAATAAAACTATTTTCAACATAAAAGTCAAAGCCACACACCATTTGTAGCCAAACAACAACATGGAACAGCTCTTTGTCTATAGTAACTTGTTAACAATGATTACATTAGGATAACATAATGTGTACGGTATTATAAATCATTATTGCATTTTATTACTATAAATAAAATCAGCCCATGCAATTGGTTGTCATAGGATAACATTGATCAAATCCCAGCAAAATAAAATCGTTTGAGTCAGGGTTGGCCAAACAGGTAGATCTCCAGCTGTTGCAAACCTACAACTCCCATGCTGCATTAAAAGATATAGGGCTGGACAAGCATCATAGGGGTTGTCGTTCAACAGCCAGGACCTTTGTAATACAACACAGCACAGCTTCTGTTTTTAGTTTCTTTAGGCTTCCTAGACTCAGGCTGCAACAAAATTTTAAAAGCAAAGTTCCAAAATGTTGTAGATGCTCACCTACCTGCTTCAGTGTACTTCAGACCCACTTTGTCCTCCTCATCTTTTGGTTTTGGCGGCGGCCACACAGCTAGCAGTCTCCCTGGTGTCCTGTCATCTGGGTCCGACGGGCTATGGTCCGGCTGCAACAAGCAAGAGTAACAGGCATTTTTATATGCTGGCTTAACAAGGGAAATTTGTTCAAGCTGATTTATCATTTAAATTAGGAGACTGCAAACAACAACTGCGTCTCGCAAACACAAAACCAACTGACAAATTATTCTCCTTCTTTGGCATCTGAATGCATCACATACATACATACAGACAAGATATACATTATATAAGCCTTACACTTTTCTTATCGGTGTTGTCAGCATCCGTGTTTCTGGCCTTGTCAAAGATTGCTTTCAGAGATTCCTTCTCATTCTTCTGCTTGCGCTTGACTGTCTCCAAATCAGGAGACACTGGCTTGGTGGGCTTTCTGGGTGGACCTGTGAAAAAAGACCTAAATGCATCTAAAGCGGACTCTTGTAATACAGGCTCTGTCTTGACCTCTGACTCAACTTCCAAACCCTGTCCTATGCTGGTTTCTGGACTTTCTTCTGGAGATGCATTGTCCTCGGTCTCTTCTTGTTTAGGTTGATCAAAATTTAGAAGCAGGGACAGTTGCTCCATGAATTTTGAACTTGCCCTGGGTTCAGATGCTCTCTTACTTTCCCTTCTCCTGACAGGAGACACATCGGGCAGTTTGGACTTCTGCACTGGCTGTGATAGTTTTAGCAGCGCAAGGTCACTGTCCCCTTCTTTTACAGTCAGGGTATCTTTCTCCTCTACAGATGAACCCTTCTTGTGCACGCGAAGTCCACTAAAGAAAGCTGGTAGCTGGAAGGTCTTTTCGCTCTGAGTATCAGAGGAAGTCAAAGTTTTACCAGGCTCTGGACCACTGGCATCTTCTTTCACTCCTGTGATGCTCTCTTCCTCCATGTTGGACACCTTACCATCTGGCATGTTTGCACTGATTTCCTCCTTGCTTTTTTCCTTTAGAAAAGAATCTCTTCTTTCCTGCTCTTGTGCTCCTGGTTCCCGCTGGAGATCATTGTTTAGGGATACATGTGATTCAGAGTAATCCTTGGACACTGGATCCTTTGTTGTATTCTGTCCGGTGACTTTACAAGGGCTCTCGCTGTCAGAGTCTGTATCACTTGTTGTGTGCACAAGAGTTCCATGTACAAGCAGACCATCCTGGTCGTTGATTTCCTTGACAGACAGCGAGGTACTGCTATTATGAAGCGTTCGCATGGCAGTGCTTGCATCTTCAAGAGTGTCTGAGGCTTCCAGACGCTGTGTGTCTACTCCCTTCTTTTCATCATTTTGCTCTTGTAAAATGTGGACTTCAGTCCCACCCAGATTATCCATCTGAGGAGTTTCTAGGTTTTCCATGTCAATTCCACTAGACTTAACTTCTTCCAAATTGTTTTCTGAATCCATCTCCTTTTTACAGTTTAAATCATCCGGATCCTGTAAATTCAAGTCTGAATGTTCTACCGGCTCAGTTTCCTGATTTCTCAAGGTTGCTTCTACTTTAACAGACTCCGATTCATTTGTTCCATCTAGCTCTGTGTCAGGGTGTGCTCCAGAATTTACGTTGTTTTCCTCCGGAGTAAAGTCAGGGGTGTCTGACTGCACCTCTGGTTTGATTGAAAGGGATCTGAATGCTTTCAGAACAGCACTCTCTTCTTTTGGCTTTGTTGTGATTCCAAAAAACGACTTTAAGGAAAATTTACCCAGGAGCGATGGACCGCCCTCATCGTGCACAGGAGCTGAGAGATTCACAGTAGTCTGAGTCTTAGTGGCATTAATTTCCTTCACTTCCATATCTCCGGTTTAATCTGATCTTCTATTGAAAGTGTGGGCTGGACCTCATGGGCAACAATCCTGGCAAGAGCACTGTGGTACAGTCATTTAAAACAAAGCAAAGAAACAGAGTCGCTTAGTCATTCTATCTTCCATATTCATTTAAAAGATGATGTAGGGAATTTAAAAGTAAAATAAAAAACATGAAATAAAATGTTTTTAGGAGAATAATGAGTGCTTGCACTTTAAGTTCTTTACTCAAAATTAAGGCGAATTAATAGTTTTTTTTGGTGCGGCTAAAATTAAAAAGAAATAAAACCAGGTTTGTTACTTCTGTCAGTTGGAAATTCTGAACAGTAACCTGGGGATTCTTATTTCCTGCTTGTAAAACAGCAGCTCTTTAGTTGCTTGGTCGTTTTAATTACATACAAATGATACACAGTCTCTGTGAGCCCTGGCTTGCATGACCACTGAGGAAAGATTTCCTGTGTCCTTCTGGCTTCAGATTGCCTCCTGTAAAATCCAGGCTAGCTAGGAGTTCAAGTTAAAACCACAAAGGAAGCAATCAGCAGGATTTCAGCATAAGTGGAGTGAACAAACTTTACCGCAAAAGCCAAGAATTCTGAGTAAGATCTCTGCTTCACAGGCAGGCAGACTCAAATAGAGTGAAATCTCCCTCTTCCGCTTTACTGTAGCTTTCCTGCAGAATGTAAATGTCATCGTCCAGAGACAGCATGAAAAAAGCTGGTTTCAAATTACTTAACCTCCCTATTTTCAGGTAACAGGTATTTAGAGCAGGCCGCATACCACACCCACTGACTGAGAAGGCAGAGAAAGTAAACAGACCAGAAAGTCTTTGACCAGGAATCAGCCTGACAGCTTATCCCAATTACACACAACATTCTTGCCAGTTGTGTAAATATTAGTGGTTAATAATCCAGCTGTGAAACACTAATGGGAGAGCTATGCAGAAAATTCAGTGCTGCATACTAAACAAACCAGAGTTACCAAGGACTACATTTCCCATGATGCTCAGCCAGCCACTTGTATTAATGTAGAATATATTTATAGGATTAATACAAGTGCATTAATCTTAGTGCATAGAGCTGATTTCTTGGGAAACGATGTGTCCAGTCACAAGGATGGCATTAAAGTGAGACCTCTAGCTGCTTCAGAAGTACAACTCCCATGACTGTCAGACAAGGGCAGGCTAGATGCCTGTATTATGGCTTCACCTGCATTATTCATTGTTATTCACTAAGGTGTTAATGGATGAGAACTAGTAGTAAATTCAGACAGTGTGATTTGATGAGAATTCAAGGTACTTATAAAGGGATTTATAACAGCAGGGAACATGCAGGAAACCCTTATTCTAGTGTAGGTAGTGGCAATCTAGCCATCAAATGGCTACTATGGGACACAAAAGATTTTTAAACTTAAATTGTGTAAAATAACAGGGAAGTGAGCAGCAGAGCAATACAACAAAACTTACCTAGCAGGCTTTATCTCTCCTAATAGAACAGAGCCCCAGGTGACCTAGAGCATGCATGTAACCTTATTATATGCGTTTTAAGGGACACTATAGCCACCAAAACAACTACAGCTTTATGTAGTTGTTCTGGGGAGTGTAGTCAGTCCCTGCAGCTTTTTTGCTGTAAACACTGTCTTTTCATAGAAATGGCAGTGTTTACATTAAAGGGACACTGTAGGCACCCAGACCACTTCTGCCCATTGGTTTTCTGGGCTAGAGCGTCGCTGGACGTCCTCACGCTGTGTGAGGACCTCCAGCGTCGCTCAATTCCCCATAGGAAAGCACTGAAAAATCGCTTTCAATGCTTTCCTATGGGTTGCGCTAATGCGCATGTGCATCATTGCCGCGCATGCGCATTAGGTCTCCTCCCGCCGGTGGGCGGGATCAGTCTCGCCCACCGGCCGACATAGGCAGAAGGTGGAGCGGCGGGGGAGGAGCGGGCAGTGACGTGGGACATGTCGCTGCCTCAGGTAAGTCACTGAAGGGGTTTTCACCCCTTCAGCAACTGGGGATTGGGGGGTGGGAGGGAGAGGAATCCTGCAGTGCCAGGAAAACTGATTGTTTTCCAGGCACTGGAGATTCCCTTTAAAGCCTAGGGACACCTCCAGTGGCCACAACAGGTGCTTTCTGGGGAAGGCAACACGGATGTTCAGCGTCTCCACGCTCTGCATGGAAACACTGAACTTTCCTCCTAGAGATGCATTGATTCAATGCAATTCTATGAGGGGATGCTGATTGAAAACCATTGGATTGGCTGACATCAACTGTGATGATGTCAGCCAAAGAGGCAGATTGGGGGCTGGGCCAGCACCTGCAGATCCATAGAGAGCTGGAAATAAAGTTTTTACCTTTTCTAAGGGGGAAGCAAGTCACCTAAATGGTGGTTTTAGCACTATAGGGTCAGGAATGCATGTTTGTGTTCCTGACCCTATAGTGCTCCTTTAAGGATTCAGATTTCAAAACAAAACAAAATATTTTATTCTATTCATATACTTCATTTTGTTTTTGCAAAATGTCTATGGCTGCAAAAGGATGTTGAACACTTCAAATAAGTTATTTTCTGAATCTTAAAATAGTGTTTTTTTTTAAATTTACACTTACATGTATTTCCAAACTCAGATGTAATATATTTCTATCAGGTTTTGGTTCATGTTCCCAGTTTGGTTTGATATCAGTCGCTCCACCGATATTCTCACTCAAGAAAGTCTGGGTGTAAGTTGCTGCAGCAGTTTCTCTCCGGATAGTCCCACCTCCTGCACGGAAATAAAGTGATTATGTTTACCTGCAGCAAGGATAGTTTAGATACCATCATTAGATGTTGTTAAACTGACGTGTAATGTTGCAATACACAAGGATACATTTTAGGTGACTTTATGCGGTACCTTTCATTTTTTTAAATAACAAATTCATCAAAAAAAGCTATTTTAAAGTTTGTCATTCTAATTTTAGTTTAAATAAACAAACAGATTATTAGGTATCCACATAACAATTATAAATAGGTAGTAAAAAGCTGCATTTTTTATATTTATTATGTCAATGTCCTTATTAAAGGGTTAGTTCAACCCTCATGACTTCTTCATTGATTTAAAGTGGTCATGGTAGTAGGAGCCTGAATGTACAGTGTGTCTGCATTAGACACTGCACACTCAAATATATTTGCAATTGTGTGCTGGGGACTAGTTACACCCCGGCACATTTGACTTTGACAGCCCAGCACTCTATTCTGGACTACCTAATGTAAATTCTGTGCATATTTTATATCAGTCATTAGCACACAGCAAGCTGTTAACAGACATGTTAATCTTCCCCAGAGCAGGGCTCTTGCAAGGGGAAGATCACTTTCCCTCCCTCCTACTGTGCTTTCCCTTTTGGGTTTTGGGCATAATGGGCAGTTATTATTCATTTCTGTAATGATTATTATTAATGATAAAAATTCCCTCCTTCTGATATTCCCTCCCAACCCACTCCCTCCACCCTCCCCATGCTCTGAGCCCGTGAAACGGTCCAATCACAAGCTTCTCTATACAAAGTCTCCATGCTGCCATCAGATGGAGGAGGGAGATCAGCGTCAGGAGCTTCACCTAGTTCTGGATTGTCGGTTAGGGGAGGACCTATTGGCAATGTATTGTAAGCCTAAAAAGGCTAAATTGTGTCAAAGGGTTAGAGTAACCCTTGTTCCCCTGCTCTCCCAATCTCTTCTAGTTCGTCTATTGCCTGCAGTGTGTGGATGTACAGTGGGCACCATCCAGAACATCATGTTATTGAGCTTTGGCAGTTTTGAGTAGGGGTTTCTTACACATTTTCACAAATTTTGGAGTTTCGTTTCCAATCAAAGAAGTAATGCAGACATCAAAAAAAGCTTCTATCTTTTGCTATAAGTTTGGCGATGAGCTCTAGAGTGGATGCAGATTCTTCATTCTGCCAAAAGGGCCAGAAACAGTGTTACACGGACCAGATTGGGACGCTGGATCTGGCATTGGTCAAGAGGGACATACATTACAAATAGCTAGAGGTGAGAATGCCGACTGTCGTTAAAAGTCTATGGTACTCTGAACAAGAAGAAAAAAATATTCACTTGTACTTGGATTTTACAGGTTACATTAGAGAAGAAGAGTAAGTGAATACAGAATAATGAGAGTGGGTACAATATGTATAGAAGCATTAGGACAGGGGGCACTGGCCTGTAGCTTTGTCAGCTCTCTGATGGCTGATTTGTAGCTCTTTTAAGACATTTGTCAGGAAACAGGTAATTGAATAATAATACATGATAGTAATGATAAGCACACATTGGTATTATTTATTTTGTGAACTTGGAAGAGAGAGCAACTGTCTCCATAACTAAGAATCTTCCTTTATTTGATGAAATTAAATAACAGACATTGCAACTACTCTCTGGGGCATTGTAGACATGGTTCCTTCATCTGAAGAACAATCTGAAACTAGAGTATGAAACAGAGTATGAAAAGTCAGCATATAATGGTCCAATCTGGAGTAAGGCAAGCACATTATCCTTTTTATCGCTGCTAAAAGCTGAGAATTGAAACTTAACAGAAGTGCAGATTTCACTACAGGAATGTTAATGAATTTTAAATATTGAGTGATCCTTTATGGATACCAGAGATTAAATACCTTTGAAACAGCAAGGCCTTTTGTAATACGCGTAAATATGATAGGCAGCACAGCACTAGTTTAGCAATATCAGAAACAAAGATGAGGAAACAGACACAAAGCTGTGTCAATAAATAGATTATGTATATATGAATCTTATATATGAATATATGAAACCGTAGCATGGTTTATATATGCTTCTTTCAAAAGACCAGATAGTCAAACACACTAGTGCAGGCATAGGCAACCTTCGGCACTTCAGATGTTTTGGACTACACCTCTCATGATGCTTTGCCAGCACTATGGGTGTCAGAGCATTATGGGGATGTAGTCCAAAACATCTGGAGTGCCAAAGGTTGCCTATACCTGCACTAGTGAAATGAAAACTCTCCGTTGTACTGTTTCATAACTCCACATGGGGGCAGTCTTACAATCTGCAACAGAACAAATATGAAAGGGTCTATTGTGCAGTTGTTTAAGCGACCTCTGCTGGCCATTTACTGAATCTAAACGTTGGCCAGAAAACCCGGCCATGCTTCATTTGACATGCTACAAACCAAGCATGTTTTTAGGAGAGGAAAGATTTTTAAATGTCAGAGATGCAAATTCTAAAGTATTGTGGCTCCCTGAACAAAATAAGGGGGAATGCCCAAAAGGTTTCCTCTCTGTGTAGGTTTATTTATGTATAATTAAGTAGATCATATTTTTATTATATAACTGTGCAGATTAGATTTGCAACATCTGTTTATATAAACACTTGCTTTAAATATGTATTTACATTTTTTGTGTGTGCGAGCCACTGTGAAACGCAGGCTCTGATACTGGTTTAAATATAAGAGGCTTTAGTAAGTAGTCATGATTTAGAGGGTTTTCAGAAATACCTAACGAGGGTTTACTGCAGATTTAAACATAAAAGGGCAGTGACCTAAAGTAATGTGAACTGACAGAGAAACCTGCGCAGAAGGAAGGCGGATATCCAGAGACGCTAGTTATGTAATGCTGAACATGGGGTGGCAAACAAAACGCAGCGGAATGGAAACAATCTAAAGCTAAATATCTGTAAGAAAAGAAAGGACTGAGCCCAGCATTAGTATTTTATGGGTCTATTAGACGAGAAACCCTCCAGCATGGAAACCAGAACACATTATGCTCATCAGCACAAACACAAGTCTGTGCATAAACACAAAACCAAGACAAACAATAGCTAATTGTTTGTTGTATTGGTTTACGTTTACAGTGGTAAAGATAACAGAGACTTTCAGATTCAAAATCATAAGGGGCTTTTAAAAGGAAACACTGGGGTAAAAATGGCTCCCTATCTTTTATGCATTACATAGATAATTTAACGTTAATGCAAATAAGACAAGTAAAATACCCCCCTGTGACAAACACAGCCTGTATGAAAACAAAATGGCTGCATTTTCAATCAGATGTTAACTTACTTTAAAAGTTTTTATCTCCTGCTCTGTAAATTTAACTTTAATCACATACGGGAGGCTCCTGTAGGGTCTAGCAAGGAATTAGCAGAGCAGGAGATAAGTAATTCTAAATTCAACAGAATTTGCAATAACGTGTAAACATTAGATGACTCTTTACAGGAAGAGTTTAAGAAAGCTGTGTAAGTAACATGCAGGAAGGTGTGCCAAGGGCTGCATAAACAACGTGATTTAGCTCCTAAATTGCAGAGAATTGTGCAGTGAGACAGCATGGGTATGATCTATACACTAAAACTGCTTCATTAAGCAAACATTGTTTTGGTGACTATAGTTCACTTTTAAAGTAAAAGGCCAAGCACCATAACCACAACAGTGTGCTAAATTGAGCAAACACAAGGATCAGCGATATACAACCAAATAGAAAAGAAAAGGTGGCAGCAAACCTAAAAGAACCAACAGAAATAGACCAATGGAGAAAAACAGGAAAAGGATGCGCAAACATTTCCTGTTTGGCTGCATTGGGCTTCAGGGCCGCCATTAGGGGGTGACAACCATAACCGAACGCTAATGGGGCCCATTGGGTGGTCCACGCACTCAGGGCCACCCGATGGGCCCTATATCTTCAGGGGCCCGTTCAGCGCTGTGGCCGGGCCCCTTTAAAAATAAAAAAAAGCAGCCGCAGCTGCTGGGAGGAAGTGGTCACTTCCTCCCAGCTCACTCCGCGCGGGAGGAGCGCGCGCCCAGCAGTGAAGAGGGAGAGCCAGCCGACTACTCCCATCAGCCCCAGCGACCCTCCTGCAAAGAAAAGGTAAGAGACAGGAGGGTGGCTGAAAAATGAGCTGTATGTGTGTGGGTGTGTATGTCTGTATGTATGTATGTCTGTATGTGTATGTATGTCTGTATGTCTGTCTATGTATGTATGTATGTCTGTCTATGTATGTATGTATGTCTGTATGTCTATGTATGTATGTATGTATGTCTATGCATGTCTATGTTTGTAAGTCTGTATGTAAGTATGTATGTATGTATGTCTATGTATGTATTTATGTATGTCTATGTCTGTATGTATGCATGTCTGTATGCATGCATGTGTGTCTGTATGTATGCATGCATGTCTGTATGTATGTCTATGTATGTCTGTATGCATGCATGTATGTCTATATGTATGTTATTATGAATGTATGTCTGTATGTATGCATGTATCAATGTTTGTCAGTATGTCTGTATGTATGTATAGATGTCTGTAAGTATGTCTGTCTGTCTGTGTGTATATATGTATGTATGTCTGTCTGTCTGTATGCCAGTACCAATGTATGTATATATATATATGTCTATATGTCAGTATGAATGTATGTCTGCATATCATTATGAACGTATGTCTGTGTGTATGTGTGTATGGATGTCTGTATGCATGTATAGCAGTTTGTATGTCTGTCTGTCAGTATGTCTGTATATATGCATGTATCAATGTATGCCATTATGTATGTATGTATGTATGTATGTATGTGTATATGTCTGTATGTCTGTCAGTATGTATATATGTCATGATGTATGTATATCTGTATGTATGTATGTATGCCAGTATCAATGTATGTATGTATGCCACCATGTATGTCTGTATGTCTGTCAGTATGTATGTATATATGTTTGTATGTATATATGAATGTATGTCTGTATATATGTATGTATGCCAGTATCAATGTATGTCTGTATGTTATTATGTATGTCTGTATGTCAGTATGAATGTATGTCTGCATATCATTATGAACGTATGTCTGTGTGTATGTGTGTATGGATGTCTGTATGCATGTATATCAGTATGTATGTATATGTATGTATGTCTGTAAGTATGTCTGTATATATGCATGCATGTCAGCCTGAATGTATGTATGTCAGTCTGAATGTATGTATGTATGTATGTATGTATGTCTGTATGCCATAATGAATGTATGTCTGTGTGTGTCTGTATGTATGCCATTATGAATGTATGTGTGTATTGATGTCAGTGTCTGTATGTCTGTATGTATGTCTGTATGTATGTATGTGTCTTTATGTCCTCATGCATGTGTGTCTGTATGTATGTTAGTATGTGTCTGTCTGTCACTATGTATGCCTGTGTGTCTGTATATGTGTGTATGTCTCAGTATGTGTGTGTCAGTATGTATGCCTGTATGCGTGTATGTCTGTTTCAGTATGTGTGTCTGTTAGTATGTATCTGTGTCCTTTTGTACCAGTGTGTGTGTGTGTTTGTGTCTGTGTGTGTATTCCTGTGGGCGATATTTGGAGGTAGACCCTGTGGACGGTATTTGGAGGCGGGCCCCAGGGGGCCCAGATCCTGAGTTGAGTTAGGGGCCCCAAAATTTTTGGTGGCAGCCCTGTTGGGCTTTATTAGGTATGGATGCCAGGAGTGCCATGGCACAGTGCAAAGCGAGCAGTCAAACTGTCTTCTCCCTATCTGGGATCCACCAGCCGCTGTTATCTGCCTCTTCCCTTCCAGTCCTGAGAGCTGTTCTGCATTTAAAAAACACATGTTGATACATGACAATTGCATATGTATATTCATAAGGGGAGTTTACAATTATTGAGTTTAGGTTTAGTTTAATTTAGTATAGGGATGCATAGGTTGTTTTCATTTTAAGAGGAGTTAAATCTAGGATTGAAGTAAAGTTTTTTTTTAAAGGTTCCGTCTGTCAGTACTTAATTTAAAGACTAAGTAAAAGGTTTGGGGGGTGTTAAATTTAGGGTTAAAAAAAAAAAGAGTTGTTGCTAAGTTTTAAAGATTTTTTGCAAAGTACCATCCTTTGTCTTATATAGTCCCGTAAGCCTCCTATGATTGATTGCTGAGCTGCAGAGCTGTTATACAGTGTGCATCACTCATTGCTCTCATTACTCATCCTGCAAGGCATTTCCTGTGTGAGGGGCTGTTACTGGTCAGATGGAAAGTGATTCCTTCCTCTTCCTGTCCAGCCTCACACACAGACTCTGGAAGAACTGGGACAGTACTGAGTTTTACAATCTCTATATGTTCCTGCAGCTCTTCTATCAAGCTGCAGCGGCAAACTGGGCTGCTGAGGACACTGGGAAAGACACTCTGTGGCATTGCAACATGTTGGTGTGGTAACTAATTGTGTTTCTGCCCCTTCCCCCCCTCATACCAGACCATATAGAATCCTTAGAAACTATTAGGCATGTGCATGGGGAAAATATTCGGCTCGGATCGGCATTCCAAAATTCGGGACTTCATCAATTCGGGACTTCGTCACTTCGACACTTCGGAACTTTGGCAACTTCTGCACTTTGCCACTTGACCACTTCGGAACTTCAGAACTTCGCCAGTTCGGAACTTTGGCACTTCGGCAACTTCGGAACTCCGGCATTTCGGGACTTTTGTTGCAGCCGCTTGGTAGATAACTCCCTAATTCCCACAGTATTAGGGAGTTATCTACCAAAAGGCTGAAAGACCTAAATTGGTATTTCAGCCAAATTTACTAATACTAAGTAAAAATTACTTAGTATTAGTAAATTGTGCCCCTACTTGCAATACCGCGAGTAGGGGCATGTCTATTAAACAGTGAGCAGCCTGTGACCTATTGTCCTCCCCCCTGTCCCCCACCCCTGAGCGGTGGGTGGGGGCCCTAAAGGAAAATTTAACCCCTCTCCCCCCAGGTGACTAGGGGTCCCCAAACCCTTAGTCACCCCCTCCCCCAAAAAATAAACTCCTACCTACCCCCCTCACCCTAAAAATAAGGGGGGGGGACCATTTGACTCATAACACTCTGATTGGTTACTTAATCCACCAATCAGAGTGTTATGAGTCAAATTACACAGCGTGGAAAAATTCAAAAGAACTTTCCCACGCTGTGTAAAATGACACAGAGCACTCTGATTGGTGGATTTCAAACCAACCAATCAGAGTGCTGTGACAGGTAAATGTAGAGACTTACCTGTCAGTCTCTTCATTTACTTGTCAGAGCATTCTGATTGGATGGCTTAAACCCACCAATCAGAGTGCTCTGAGCCTAATTGCAGGGCGTGGCAAGGCGTTATAAGCCTTCCCCCGCCCTGCAGAGCTCAGTCTGCGCGGAGCCCTCGCCGGGTGAAGATGGATTATTTTTTTTTGCGCTCGTTTTTTTATTTATTTATTTTTTAATTGCGTTAGTTATTATGGATTTTTATTTGCCCTTTTTTGGGGCTGAAAAAAGAAGATTTTAGAAGAAAGAAAACATCGAATGTTAAGTTTATTTTTATTTATTTTTACAGGTTTTAGTTAGAGGTCCCCCCTCATTATTTTCAGGGTGAGGGGGGTAGGTAGGAGTTTATTTTTGGGGGGGAGGGGGTGACTAGGGGTTTTTGGACCCCTAGTCACCTGGGGGGAGGGGGGTTAAATATGTATTTAGGGCCCCCACCCGCCGCTCAGGGGTGGGGGCCAGGAGGGGAGGACATTAGGTGTCCCCCCCAATTTGTATTTAGGGCCCCCACCCACCGCTCAGGGGTGGGGGCCATGGGGGAGGACATTAGGCCCCCCCTTTATTTTTGTTTAGGGCCCCCGCCCACCGCTCAGGGGTGGGGGCCAGGAGGAGGACATTAGGTCCCCCCCAAATTTGTGTTTAGGGCCCCCACCCACCGCTCAGGGGTGGGGGCCAGGGGGGAGGACATGAGGTCACCCCCCTTATTTTTGTTTAGGGCCCCCACCCACCACTCAGGGGTAGGAGCCGGGGGGAGGACATTAGGTGTGTGTCCCCCCAATTTTTATTTATCCCTTATGGAAAAAAAGGATGTCACCTTTATAGACACCACAAAAAATAGTAGAGCCAGTTTTACTACAATCTAATCATCGCAGCCTTTTACGTTTGTATTACATTGTATCTCTTTTGTTTTCTTATTTTCTTCTCTGTATGTACAAATAAGCACATACACCTCTATTTTTAGACTAATACATGTAAATGCTCCACTTTTTGATTTTCTTCAGCACTTCTGCTGGCAGTGGTTGACACCATTCTGAGATTGTGAGCCGATGTCACAAGCTAAATTGTTGATGTCCAAAGATAGAAAAAACTGATAATGATAAAGCTAGATGGGAACTTCCGATTTAGCAATATCACAGAAGACTAGAAGGACTGTGGGCACCCGGTTAATGCAAATAACTATTCAAATATAGCTTGACTTATTACAGTGAAAAGAGCACTAGGGAACTCCTGGCACCATAACTACTGCCATGCACAACAGTGGTTATAATACTTAGCATGCCCTTTTAATAGTATGAACAAAATTCAAAACTGCCCATTAACTCAATGTATTAAACACTACATTTTCACCTTAGACCCAGAAAAAGAAAGCTGCAGAATAGGGAATAGCAAAGGATGGAAAAATGGCGTTTCTGGATTCTGGAGACATCCATAAAATTGCTCAACACTCAGTGGCTTGTCTGCTTTCTGCTTTTAGAAGTGGTGGTGGTAGAAGTCTGGATGTGCAATGTTTCTGCTACAAATACTGTACATCCAGAGTTATTTATAATTGTTTGCTGGGGCACACTTGGTTTAGGCAGCCGAGAACTCTAGCCTAGTGTCAGTTCTGTGCATATATTACATCTGGCGACAGATTATTCTGCTTCTTTTTTTTGCAGGCGAAACCTGCAAGGGGAAGCTTGTGTCACCCCTCCTTACCACCCTCCTCAACTGCAGCCCTCCTACTTCTCAATTTTTTTTTCTAATTCCATCCCCTCCTCCTTTCCCTCCCCACTCCCTTTTCCCCTCCATTGGCCAGCTCAGAGCATGCGTATTCACTCTGAGCCAGTGAAATAATCCAATCAAAAGGCTATGAGAAGGCTTTGCTTGGTCCACTGTGCGGCTCCTTTGATGTAAGGGGGCATGCCAAGCAGCGGGAGGAGCTTTACTTGGCACTGGGTCAAGGAAAAGTTTATTTTAAAACTTTTTCAGCGGTTTTTAGGCGAGGACAAAGAATAATAGAATAAAAAAGGGTTGGAGAAACCCTTTAATGCAGGGTTTAATGTTATGTATCAAACCTATATAACCCGTAATTACTGTCAGTGATCTCTCAAGAACAAATGTGTTTTACTATGAAAGAAAAAAGTAACACTATACACTATCTATGTAACCACATACTGAAATGTTGTGTTTTTAGTGGTCTTGCAAATGAGTCATCCATAGAAACAGGTTGATACAGGCAATGATTGGGAGATACACCTTCAATATTTCATATTTTAAGACACACACCCTTGTTAAATCAATTGTGAAATAGTTCATGTTTCTAAAATGATTGCATAGAACTAGTAAGATAGTACTTCATAAACTATAAGAAAAGTTATTTTAAAAAATCAATATGCTCCTCGATATTATATACATCAAAAGTAATCTATGGCAACTTAAAGGGACACTAATGGCATCCAGACCACTGCTTCTCAATGAAGGGGTCTCGGTGCTATTTACCCCACAATTCAGCTGTAGCTGAAAACGCTGCCGTTATGCAGGAATAAACTTTTTTAATTATAGGGTTTAAATGCCTGTATACAATCTGAATAATCCAATAACCAGATTTGTTTTCCCAAAATCACCTAAATACACCGCCCCCCCCCCCCCCCCCCCCCACACACACACAAACATGCAGAAACAGCAAGCCAACGGTTTACCTAACAAATGCAACTATCAGTAAGGCAATTGGTGCAAGAGACAATAAAATATAACTTTAGAAAATAGATCAACTTTAAGATCAAAAGTGTAATAGCACAATGCGGAAGTATGCACCGTAACTTTAAAGTTACCTACGTGGGTTAGAACTTTAAATTGGTTTGTGTAAAGATAAAATAAAAATAAAAAAAACTTAGCTCAATAATTATCTTCAATGGCTTGGGGTTGTTTGCAGTCCTATACAAATATATAGTATAAAATCCTTTATTACACACACTGCAATACTAAATTAAATTAAAAAGCCTTACAACAATGTTGGTGGGACCTTTATGGTTTTAAACCACTATAATCGCCAATTAAGTCCTATTAAAACATATTCCAAGTTCAATAGTTACAATTGCAATAACTATTGTAACATATTCGTTTGTACTCACATTGCAAGAGAATATACATTATATACATTATATATAGTTTGTTTAGTATAGTTTGTATATAGTATTGTTTAGTAGAAAAAAAAATATTGGCAAGAAAAATAAATCCAATTGGTAAGACAAAGTAATAGTAACTTTATTAAAACGATATTATTTGCGTGTCAAGGGGAACAATAAATCGTTTAACTCCCTATCTTACACTTTCCATGTTAACCAACAATCCTCGTATATTAAACGTGATATGCTTAAGGGAATATAATACCTACATTTCTTAATATATCACGCAAACTTATTTTCTTAATTGTGATGTCTAGCCAATTTGCTACATCATTATTTTTAGGGGCATTATCAACTAAATCAAAACTTAATTTTACGTTTTCTAAAGTGTGCATATTCTCTAAAAAGGTCAATATAAATGAAGAGTACACATTATTTATCTATAAAATCAGCTGTTGTATCTAAGGGGTTTATTCACTAAATCAAAACTTGTTGTGTTGAGTTTTCTACAGTATTCACGGTGCAACACCTCTAGGTAGAAATACATATTGTTATTAGTCTTTTTAAAGATATAGCTCAAATGAATAGAATCAATGTTGTTACACTTTTGATCTTATATTCTCCATAGTAATATTTTTTTGTTTTTTTCATACCAATCACCATACTGAGCTGCTGTACTACTCTACTCTCCTGTATCTTTAAGATCAGGGGTCCTCAAACTCCGCCCCCCCCCCCCCCCCCAGATGTTGCTGAAATACAACTCCCATGATTCTCTGGCTATCTATGTAATTCAAAGAATCATGGGAGTTGTAGTTCAGAAACATCTGGGGGGGGGGGGGGGGCTGGAGTTTGAGGACCCCTGTTTTAGATGGTCTAAGAGAGAGACCATCTGTTTTTACTGTGCATGCAAACTAGCCTCCCTATGAGAAAGCACTGGATTGTCTTAGACCGGGGGTGCCCAAAATGAAGATCCCCAGATGTTGTAGAACTACAACTCTCATGATGCTTTGCATTCCTTTGAATGCCTTTAGAATGATAAACCGTCATGGAAGCTGTAGTTTTAAAACATCTAGGGATCTACCTATTGGGCACCCCTGTCTTAGACCATTAATTTTAATGATCACAGCTAAGGAGGCGGCGCTTACCCACACAGACTGGTGCCAGGTCCCCTAAGTGACCAACGGGGCACTATAGCATTGGAAATACACATTTGTATTCCTAATGCTATAGTGTTTCTTTAAAAGGGATATACATTTTTTTAATATTATACAGGATACAATAATAAAAGAGAGTGAACGTGAAAAAACGTGAAAATCAGTTTTCTAGTTGAAGGAACATGGCAGACTCTAAAAAAGCACACAATGAGTTATCATAAATGGACAATCTTTCCATGCATGGTTGGGATTCATGTTTAACCCCTTAAGGACCAAACGTCTGGAATAAAAGGGAATCATGACATGTCACACATGTCATGTGTCCTTAACGGGTTAAATATTATACCACATAATGCCTTTCATATCTCAAGTGATCCTGCTGTAGTACTGGCATCAGGAGTAGGCCATGAGAAAAAAATGTCAAAGTCATCTTGACAAACAGAGAATACACTCCCTTGTCCGGATAGGCAGCAGTCTTAGTAAGAGGATGTAATGGAGGAAAGAGAAAGTTTATATACGTACATATGTAGGTATGTGTAATAGAAAAAGACAGGTTTATTTACTAAAGTAAGAATTGCTGGGTATTTCAAATTTAAGGACAAAATAGCCAAACTAAAAACAGACTTCACTTGGAAAAATGTTGTATATCTAATTTTGGCCTGAATCAGGGTTAGCGAATAATCCTAATTAAGAGAATGTTAGCAGGAAAGTATGTATGCAGCAACATTATGTCATATAAGCGACTGCCTATGGTCTAGTCTGACTTACTCTGGGACCCTGCCTCAACTTTAGATGAAAAAGTTGGAGCACTCACAACTCATAAAGGTGCCAGCAGTCCCTTTCTTTGGAGTCAAGGGAGCAGTGACTGTGTTGCTCACTGCATTTTCAGCGCTCATTATGTCACTGCTCCATCGCTACGCTGTGAATAAGAGTTAGAAGGCATAAGATACCATACCCTTCCCTTCTACTTCTCTCTGTCATAGTGTCGCACTTAGAGAGAAAACCTCAAGAGCTGTATGAGCCCCATAAGATGCACATAGCCCAGCTCCCTTATAGCAGCGGCACCATTAGACCATCCAACATGGGGCCCTGGGTGTCAAGATTCTGTAGGGTTGGTGATGATGTCATTATGCTGCATAAAATGCTACGGCCCTCCTATGACTCTAAGGGTAATGTGATTGCGTGTTGTGATGGCTGGTGGTGATGGGGGATTTATATAGATGATGTGATTGGGGAGGCTTGAGGCAATGAGATTATGGGAATTTAGTAATTTGTTTGAGGGTAGAGGTGGTGAGGAGATTATGTGGTATGGAGGTGATGAATGGATTATTAGGATGAGGTGATATATGGGATAATTGGAGATGGGGATAGTGCGATAATGGGTAATACAGTAAGGGTATTCTGTATACAAGCTTTAATTAAGGCCTCATCAAGTATAGAAACAACTATGAATGTATGTATATATGATTTGAAATAGACAGAGAGAAAAATAAAGAATTAGTGTTGTGTCTATGTATTAAGGGAGATTACGCATGTGTATAAGGAGTTTGTGTGTTCTGATGTAGACCAGGGTGCCTAAAGTGTAGATTCCCAGATGTTTTACAACTACAGTTTCCGTGATGCTTTGTTATTCTAAAAGCATGCAAAGAAACATGGGAGATGTAGTTCTACAACTTCTGGGGATTTACCTGATGTAGACTGTGTATACAGGACACCCCTGATGTAGACTGTGTATACAGGAAGTAGAGGTTGTAAGGGCACGTAAAATGTAACAAGGGTGGAGGGCATGGAACATACAAAGTTATAGTCACAAATATGTGCAGTCATACACATTACACATGCACACAGAAATACCCAACCACACGCATACCTATCCTGTTACTTCCACACCAGCCTCGCATATAACTGTAATGGCGTGTTTGAATGTCCTCTTGATTATACTAGGGGAGGTTGGCAAACAGTGGTGTTAATGGGACATACATTTCCAAAATAAAAAATCTGATCTTTTTATACATAAATCCATAAAATACATCAGGTTTATGTGAGGTAGATACATTTTTTTTTTTTTTTAGATTTTTTTTTTGATTTAAAGTAATTTCTCGTTGGACCTAGAGCCAGAGGATAAATAGCAAAGACTACTGGCACGCAGCTAGCTGTGCAAATGTTTAGGTAGTGACCAACTGATATGGACATAAATAAAATACATTTAAAAGGGCTGGCTTAGACAAGAAAGTGAAACGAAAAAAAAAAAAAAAAAGGTTAGTTTTGTCTCAAGACACAGACACGATACTACTAACCTGGAGGAGGTAAATCAGGCTGCAGGGTGGTTTCTTTTCCATTTTCAGCTAGGCTTAACGATATCTCTTCAGACACAGTGTAGTCAGGTCCCAATTTACAAAAGGTGGCACCTTTGGTTTTAGAACCCAAAGCCTCATGTGAGAAAGACTCGGTGGAGAAGCCACTTGGAACATGAAAGTGTGTGCCTTCTGCTTCATGGTAATCCAAATCCTCTCCAGAAAGCTTAGAGGACAAGGGGAAAATCCTTTGATTAAGTTTGGGGCTTGGTAGACGGGAGGATATAGGTGATGGGACAGGAGATGTTTGTTTGTTGATACCACTTGGTAGGTTTGAGTTACTGAGCACAT
The DNA here is from genome assembly GCF_036172605.1 of Pelobates fuscus. Taxonomy (NCBI): domain Eukaryota; kingdom Metazoa; phylum Chordata; class Amphibia; order Anura; family Pelobatidae; genus Pelobates; species Pelobates fuscus. The sequence goes on along the minus strand of NC_086329.1, from coordinate 27,506,032 downwards.
CACAGACTGCAGATGGGATTGCAAACTGCTTTTCCTTAGGCTTATAGTGGTCACTCTGGTGAGAGAACGCAGATGGATTTAAAAATTCCTGTGACTGCAATATCTGTTTTAGAGTATTCGAGGGTGTACTACCCCTGACTGCTTTGTGATCAAGCTGCCCTAACCAATACTCTGTCTCCTCCACACTGTCACTTTGTACGACCCTAAGAAGGCTTTTGTTGATAAATCCATGAGACAGAAATGACTCCTTATTGGGCTGCGGTCCCAATTGTGACTCACTGGGCATATCTCTATAGGGTTGTGCCTCACGTTCCCACAAAAATTGCTGTTTTTCAAGAGGCTCATGTAGGGTAAGGACATCCACCTGAGAGACAAACTCATTTGGTACAGCTGATAGGACAGCAGTGACATTTTTACAATTCTCTTCAATGTTTATTTTTTCCGGGTAACTAAATGTGGTGACAACTTTTTGCACACAGGGACTGAAATCTTGAACTTTAGCTACGACAGTCTTTGTTTTTTCTCTGCTTGATGCTTGGCCTCTTTCATCACACTCCCAGTAACACTTTTCAGAAGCACTGTCCTGCATCATGGGGGCGCTTTTCTGCGTCTCCATGATTTTGATGACTCCCTGCAGTTCACCCATAAGACTGTCACTGTGGGGCAGCAAAGAAAAATCAGCAAACACATCATTATCGTACACAGAAAGTGAGCTGCCCATCGCTGACTTGGAAGCCAGCATATCTGAGCATTCATTTAGCTTACCCTGTAAACTCTTTATCGAGGACCCTGGTACATAGTTGTCTTTGTTCTCCACAGACTGCAATCTTGGGCGTGGGCATTCGACGGAGCCAGTCAATGATGCTCTGGTCGTAGATGATCTGTCTCTAGACTGTGTGGATCCAACTTCAGGATCTGCTTTGCATTTGCTCTTCTTGTTTAAGGTGTCCTCTATGCTCTCCTTTCTCCTGCTGAATCGCCTATTTTTCTTCACCTTTGGTATGGACCCCTTTTTCTCCCCTGGAACAGACATGGATTCCTGAAAATCCATGCGACTAGTGAATTCATCCTCTGGAAACTTGTACCCTGGGGGCAAGTCCTGAAATTTGCCATCTTGATTTCCCATTCTGAATCTTAAGTTCTGGGTGGTATGGAGAAGATGGACCAGCAGTCGGTCTTTAGCGTTTGTGAGCCTGTAGAGCTCTGAGAGAATGCTTTGGGTTGTGGTTTCCTTTAAGGCCTCTGTAAAGCTTTCGTAAGGTGGATTCTTGAGTTGTGCAGCCTCTGTCTCCTCCTTAATACGATAACAGCTATCAAAACATGTTCTGGCTTTGTCTCGAGTTACACAGCGCTTGTAAGTGAATCCCCTGACACTACCCCTTGGAAGGTAGAAGCTGACGTAGCAAAGCTCCATAATGGGTTTGTGCAATTGGAGGATAGAGTGTATGCTCTCCATTATACGCCTCTAATTATTCCAGGATTTAAATAATGTGGTCAATGTTTCTGTGCTTCATGACACAGCATGTGATTATCAGGCGTAGAGTCATCTGACTGGGATCCACAATATCATAGCCTGTTAGAGCAAGAAAAAGAAAGAAAAACTTGAGACTTTTTGCACGTCTGAGATTTAAGCCGAAATGATACATGCTCAGATACATGACTAAGCAAGACACACTTAACATAAACAAGCAAGCATAAGCACAAGTATTCTAGGACCGATATAAGCAGCTTAAATGAATGAGTGGTTGCATTTAATTGCAATCACTGTACCTAAATAAGCAATCACTGTACCTGAAGTCACAAATGTTTCTAAATGGCATGCTCATAATGCTTAGCTATCCTTAAGGCTGGCTGAGCATCATGGTAAATGTAGTTCAGAAATATCTTGGGTGCCAAGAATAGGCATCACTGCAGTAACTGTATACAGATCTAGTGTATGATAAATTACATAAATATGAGCAGTAAAGGATTAAAACATAATAATCTGCATGGTAACATTTAATTCCCACCCCTCCCCCCCTTTAAACAAAATATGAACATTTTGTTTCAATGGGAAAGGCAACTTCTACTTGAGTACTTGTTTTAAATGCCTTAGATATGGTACAGAAAGGAAATATCACGGATTAACAGAAGTTTAGGCACTTGCTTTATGTGTATACAGTATAGCACTTTTCTCAGAACCATAAGCAGTCTGGGATATAGATTTCTGATTTGGCACGGGGCACTATTGAAAAACGTTTGTTGTCATGTTTAATTTAAAGGGATTTTATTAATCTACACATTTCAAACATAGCAGCTGTATTAGTTAAACTACAGAGGATCTGGGGAGTTCATCTACAAAGGATCCAGCCAGAAAATAAACAAACAGGCCAATAAAGCAAAATAAGTGTTATGGTTTACAGCAATCTGCAAAAGCAGAACACAGATGCAAATGTCTCTGTGCGGGCTGGTCATATAGACAGATATGCAGAATTAATATTTGGGAGGTGGGCCTATTAACATCTAGATAGATTCTCAGGCACAAGGAGTGATATCGTATCTTTAACATCGTTACACTACAATAACGTACACAAATCGATATCTTGATAAATCATCCATGCCTATCAATGCTTCTGTTGACAGTAATGTATCATTGCCCACATCTAAATTTAGCATAAAAATGTCAAACTGAAGAGAAATAACATGGAACTACAGTCAAATGACTGCTAATATAATGTATATTTCCCTCACTAGACCTACAGATGAGATAACAAAGACATTTAAAAAAAATCTTGATTTAAGTGTTGCAATTATGTTTGTTCATATAGGTTTCAACAAGTAATACAAACATGAAGGAATGAAAAACAATTCTTGCCACATTCAGATCCCTTACCTTTCATACGCCTAGCTCTAACAACTTTATTGCAAAATGATATCGGTCTGTCCCTTAATTACGAGAGAGCTGCTTACCTATTCCCAGTAGCAACTTCACGCGTGTTGTATACTGGAATGAGTTGCAAGCTCTGTCCTATAGTGAGGAGCAGTTGGACCATTAATCATCTTTCACAACGTCACTTCTACTGGACATGTTTGCATGTGTCACAGAGAGTACAATTCACATTATTAAAAAGACAGATGGGTTAAATGATGACCTTGATCCCTATAAGTAATGCAGCAATTTAATTCACAAATTATGGAATTATCTGCAGTACCAACACGGGAAATAAACCAGTGTGATCATATTTTATTTACATCCCATTGAAATGTCTTGCCATATTGCCAATTTATTTTTGCATGCAAACCATGTTAAATTAACATGTTAACCATGTGTACTCTTCCTAACAGATGAACCACCCAGGTGCAATATGTTGCACATTTTCAGGATGCTAACTGATTGATATCTGACGCCGAACAGGAATAATCAGAAAACCCTGGCAGGCGGTACTGAATTCCATACACCCAAAGAATACAAAATCAAGAAAATGAAATACTCTCCTCACTTACCACCACTGCATGGCTATGAGAAAACCACTGCTCACCAATGACTGTATGAATGAGAAATGAACAGTTTCAAGATATGATATCAGCCAGCACTTACTCTGGCTGACTAGTGTGGGGTGGGGTATCTGTAAGCACAGAACACTTTTGAGATGCGTCTGTGCTGGGAGCTGGCAGTAATTCTGACGGAATATGACCTAGAGCTACTGCATGAGATGAGCCGAAGGGAGAATGCAGCGGTGATAGTACGGAGGGGACTAAAGAACAGGAGGGCCTAATCTCTTGATTCTAATCTGCATCAAGAGAATTGGGTGAAACAAGGACGCTGAGAAAGATATTTTGCACAGAGACAACAAAATTACAGACCATACCTAAATCATTATTACTTAAGAGGCAGACAAATAAAATGTACCATAGTTTATAATTGCATTACACGCTTCTGCCAAGACTCTGCAGAATGACTTAATTTAATTCACTGCAGGTCCACTGCCCACAAGCACGGAAACAAATGGTTCAATTTCCTCCATTTATTATCAGATTGAAGCAGACAGAAAAAAAACCTTAACCCCTTAAGGACACATGACATGTGTGGCATGTCATGATTCCCTTTTATTCCAGAAGTTTGGTCCTTAAGGGGTTAAAGGGACACTATAAGCACCAGAACAACTACAGCTAAATGTGAGTAGAATTATTCCCTGCAGGCTTTTTGCTGTAAACACTTAATTTTCAGAGAAAAAGCAGTGTTTACATTAAAGCCTAGGGGCACCTCCAATGGCCACTCCTCAGACGGCCAGTAGAGGTGCTTCCTGTGGCAGTACTGCACACTGTGCAGCACTGACATTCAGCATCTCCATGCTTTGCACGGAGACGCTGAGCTTTCCTCATAGAGATGCATTGAGTCAAGGGCCATGGCCCTGGCCAGCTGGAAATAAGGTAAGTTTTCTAATCTGTTAAGGTGGGCAAGGGGGGTGGGGGGGTAAGCCACCTAAAATTTTGTTTTTAACACTATAGGGTCAGAATACATGTTTGTGTTCAGGACTCTATAGTGTTCCTTTAAAGGCCACATGTTATATCTTGGTATTATGAGAATCTAGCTCTATAGCGTTCTACAGCCAGCATGGGATGTCCTATTTATTTATTTTTCCCAATCCACATCTCAGTAAATCAACATTCTGCACATCACAATTCAATACATAATTCGATACTGGTACAGACAATTGAGCTCCACAATTGGCCCACCAGAGATCCAGCTCACAAGGCAATGGACCATCAGAGATCCTGCTCACCCTCCACTGGACCACCAGGGAAGGTGAACAATGGGATGGGGAGGAAAGACATACTCAGCTCCTACCCATACAGCTCTCAGCCTCCTCCACACATACACACAACATTAAAGGACCACTCTAGGCACCCAGACCACTTCAGCTTAATGAAGTGGTTTGGGTGCCAGGTCCAGCTAGGGTTAACTAATTGTTTTATAAACATAGCAGTTTCAGAGAAACTGCTATGTTTATCAATTAGTTAAGCCTTCCCCTTTTTCCTCTAGTGGCTGTCTCACTGACAGCCGCTAGAGGCGCTTGCGTGATTCTCACTGTGAAAATCACACTGAGAGCACGTAAGCGTCCATAGGAAAGCATTATGAATGCTTTCCTATGTGACCGGCTGAATGCGCGCGCAGCTCTTGCCGCGCGTGCGCATTCAGCCGACGGGGAGGAGAAGAGGCGGATCGGAGGAGGAGAGCAGGAGGAGAGCTCTCCGCCCAGCGCTGGAAAAAGGTAAGATTTAACCCCTTTCCCCTTTCCAGAGCTGGGCGGGAGGGGGTCCCTGAGGGTGCTTTCCTGGCACTAGAGTGGTCCTTTAAGTCAACACACATCACTCACAAAAACGAGTATGCTTTCCTGGCACTAGAGTGGTCCTTTAAGTCAACACACATCACTCACAAAAACATAGCCCATAGGATGTTGCCGCTCTGATCTGCCACACTGCCAGATCGGGCAACCTTAAACCGGCTTTGAGGGAAGAGCTAGGGCTGCATAAACATCCACAAGTGAACATCATTAAGGTATACGGAGGATCCTGCGAGACTGGGTGATCCTCCATTTAAGAGCTTAATCTAATGGCAGCCGTCGGTAGCTCCGCCCAGTGTCAAGTTTTGTCAGGCAAAGGACAAATACTGAGACAAGGTCGTCCTTACTTTGTCTCAGTATATCTTTTTACTGGGTTGGAATTTCAGTGAAAGGCTGGAAGGGGCTGGCAACACACTTTAAATTACAGCAATCACAGTAAACTATAAATGTTGGGATTACATAATCTGCAGTTAAAATGTTCCTTTAAGAGTTGGATCTATACGGATAGACCTCTAATAAACTGGCATTCACAAAACTTGCTGATTTATTTTTTTTCCTAGTCATTTGATATCATACACATATTGCATTATCAATTATTCAACTCTTGTAAAACAATCCTCCTTTTAATTTCACATGATGTTTCATATAAAGCCAAAAGGAGAAGGGCCAAGGGCAAGCATTCACAAAAAATAAATGCTGTTTATTTTTTAAATATGTTACTTAACATTTTTTTTTTTGCAAACATTACAATTAAAGAGACACTATAGACACCAGAACAACTACAGCTTAATATAGTTGTTCTGGTTAGTATAGTCTGTCCCTGCATGCTTTTTGCAGTAAACACCCTTTTTTCAGAAAAAAGACAGTGTTTACATTGCAGCCTAGGAACACCTCTAGTGGCCACTCCTCAGATGGCCACTAGAGGGTCTTCCTGAGTCACTGGAGTGACAGAAGGGCTTTAACCCTCTGTGCCCTGGGGGGGGGGGGGGGGGGGATGTGGGGAGGGCATGCATGAGCGAGCGAGACACTATAGGCAAGGAATACAATCCCTTTAAATTACTTTATGTGCTTTTTTGGGCAGTAACAGGTGTAGTTGGCACCTTAGAATACTCTGCTTACAGGCACATGTCATGTAAATCAGACCAGGCAGTTATATCTTAGCTTTCTCTGTATTATTTAAAAAAACGAAAAAGAAAAGCTTGCTTGCACCTCTGCTGGAAAACACAAGCATATAAACCTATTTTCTCCAGCTCCGAGGTATATGACAGGGAGATAAGAGGTTGGATAGGATAGGAGATAGGAGTCCAAAAACATGTGCAAGCATGCTCCCTCCCCCTTCTACATCGTGTTGCAGTAAGAATAGTCAGAAAAGCTAAGTGTACAAAAAGGACCTATTTCAGACTTTTTTTTTTTTTTTTTAAATGTCTTCAAAATCAGTTCCGCAATATTTCTTATAATGTCTGGTGCAAATTATAGGTTTCGCCTACTATATGCCAAAATGGACCTCACATGGCAAACAGCAAAGACTAGACAAGTAAAAGAGAGTCATATTTCTGAGGCCGAACAGGTTTGTTAGAAACATTTAAATACATACGGGAATCAACACAGTAAAGGAGGAGACTATATTTAAAAGAAGGAAAACTACCACAACAAGAGGACATAGTCTTAAATTAGAGGGGCAAAGGTTTAAGAATAATATCAGGAAGTATTACTTTACTGAGAGGGTAGTGGATCCATGGAATAGCCTTCCAGCTGAAGTGGTAGAGGTTAACACAGTAAAGGAGTTTAAGCATGCGTGGCATAAGCATAAGATATAAGATAATCCAGAAAGTATTTAGAAAATTGGGCAGACTAGATGGGCCGAATGGTTCTTATCTGCTGTCAAATTCCATGTTTCGTTATAGGCAAACATCTCATGTAGATAAATAAACATGGAGATGTACAGATACACATTCATAAAACAAAAGCCATTCATAAAAAGTGATCTCTTTAGCTCTGTGGCTAACAGGCACAATCTATCATACATCTAAGTAACATGAGGATGGTATCAGTGAGTTTGCATCATGCAGTTTCTACTAACCACTTCGCAGGAAATGGGTATGTAACCATAGTCAAGCAACACAAAGATCTGACCTCAAATCATATGATTTCTCTTAAAATACTGTAAGTCAATTGTTTGATATAGGCAATCACCCCTACAAGTAGGATCAGCAAAAATAATTCACTCTGTCATTGCATCATTCAAAGATATATGAATCAATAACACAAAAAATAAGGGACTTTACAGCCGTTACAAAGATGCCTTTATCTTGACAAAAAAACAAAACATGTGATTTCTCACAACTGTGATCCTGCAATAAGATTGTACATATAGAGATAAACAGAGCTCCGTTTGTTTTGGCAAATTCTTAACCCCTTAAGGACACATGATGTGTGTGACATGTCATGATTCCATTTTATTCCAGAAGGTTGGTCCTTAAGGGGTTAAAGGACCACTATAGGCACCCAGACCACTTCAGCTCAATGAAGTGGCCTGGTTGCCAGGTCCATCCAGGTTTAACTCTGTATATGAAAACATAGCAGTTTCAAACTGCTATTTTTACACGGAGGGTTAATCCAGCCTCTAGTGGCTACTTCTGCTCTTCTCACTGTGAAAATCACAGTGAGAAGACGTTGACGTCCATAGGAAAGCATTGAGTAATGCTTTCCTATGGGCGGTTTGAATGCGCGCGGCTCTTTGCCACGCATGCGCATTCGGCGCTGATGTCGGTAGGAGCATGAGAGTTCCCCAGTGCCGAGGGAGCCCGGCACTGGAGAAAGGTAAGTGGCTGAAGGGGTTTTAACCCCTTCAGCCCAGCGGGAGGGGGGCCATGAAGGTGGTGGGGGGGAACAAATAACTCTATAGTGCCAGGAAAACGAGTTTGTTTTCCTGGCACTATAGTGGTCCTTTAATAATATAAATAAAAGAGCAGACACTAGTATTTTACTTGTACATTTATTTATTTTTAGCCACTCCGTTAGGTAGCAAATTCTCCAGACATTCAAAACTCCCTTCCCCTCTCACTGGTAAATCAACGCACAAAGCACCCTAAAGAATTCTGCTAAGCACAGTCCCAAGGGCTTAATGTTGGCAGTAAACTTGCAGGCTGTAAATCAGCTCACATCTGCATCTATCCACCAACCTACAGTTTGCCTTAGTAAGGATCCAGCTTGCATGGTATTCCATATCAACCGTTTAAATGCCAAGTCAAGGTGAGTGGCAGACAAAACAAGAAATGCTTGATATTCATCTTATTTGTGTAATATGCAGTTCAGCATATAGCAGTACTTTCATTCATTTAAATACATTTAAAAAAAAGCCATTGCTGTGGCAATCATTTCGGGGATGATACAGAGGGCAGGATAGACCACTTTTAGGAGAAATTCATAAGCAGTATGTAAAACCACCATATCCTGAGGGAAACTCAGGAAAATGGAACACACCAAAATGTAGAGAATTCTAACAAGTCTGAAAATAAAGGTTAAAACTTCCTTCCTTTCTTTCTAGACAAACTCTTCAATAAGAAGTGATTGGAAGAAAAAGCAGTTGAATACAGGCCACAACTTCAACAACATTAAAACATTAGATAAAGCAGAGATTTGTCCCATCAAACTACAGGCTGATAAACTTCAATCAAGGCCATCTCGAAGAAACTCCAAGGTTCTGGAGACAGAAAATGTTTCCCACTATATCATAAGAATAACATTAGAGCAAAGAAAAAAACCTGACAGGACTGAAATGGATTCTGATGTAATTTGCTTACATCAGAATCAACCAACTGAAGTGGTCTGGGTACAGTGTCCCCATTGCACTCAGTGCTGCAATGTAAAACATAACAGTTTTGGAGAAATTGCAATGTTTACATTGCAGCACTAAGACCGCCACTAGAGGTGCTTCCGGAATGTGACCGGACGTTTGGTCCACTACTATTGATTCAATGCTCTTTCTATGGTAAGAGCCTAATGTTCCCGCAGCAATCATTGCGCATTAGCACCCCCTCGACGAGTGACGTTGGAGGAGATGGAGCCGCGACCAAGCGGTATTGGGATCAGGTAAGTAAATAAATGTTTTTGAACCCTTTATTTACCGCGGTGGAGGAGCTTTGTATTCCTGGCACTAAAGTATCCCTTTAATATTTAAATAGCATTTTTTTTTTAAAATGAAGGATCAGTAAAAAAAATAAAAAATAAAAAAATGTTAACACAAGTTAGAGGTGAATTGCTTTTTTCCCCCTTGTCAATGGTATAATTTTTTGTGAATTTGTAGTTCCACTCTGTGCTCTCTTTGTGGTAACTGTAAATTGCTGTGTTACATGATTTTCACGAACAAATAACATAACCGCTGCATAATTGTAAATACATTTGAATACATTTCACTTCGTACTGTATTATTATACACCTGGCTCTTTGTGAGGCTATAATTAACATAATAATGAGAAACCATATAGTTAGCACAGAGGCCGTCATATAAAAGCACTGAAAGCTATATAATAAGGAGTGTACAATATTGTATACATACATGTAAAATGCATTAGAAATGTACAGTAGATTGCAGCAGTGCTACAAAGAGCACACAATACCTTCAAATATGGGGCTACTGCTTCTGTGTTTTTCATAACGAGAAAGAGTGCGCATTTTATAGGTTCCAGCAATAATAATAGAATTATAGAGAGCGAGAGCTTGGTGCCAATTACTGTTGTGCACCACTTTGCAAAGTCCACCTTAGGAACAGAAACTCAAGAGTGATGGCTAGACAACTAGATCAGAGCATTTCCATAATGGCAAGTCTTAAGGGGTGTTCCCCGTATGCAGTGGTTAGTACCTAAGAAAAGTGGTGCAAAAAAAGGACAACTGGTGAACCATCATCAGGGTCATGGGGACCAATGCTCAATGATGCACGTAGGGAGCAAAGGCTAGCCTGTCTGGTACAAACACACATAAGAGCTACTTTAGCTAAAATGCTGTAAAACGTAATGTTGGCAACGATAGTTGGGGGTAAGAACACACAGTGCATCACAGTTTGCTGTGTATAGTGCTGTGCAGCCACAGAGTGCCAATGATGACCCTTGTCCACCGCTGAAAGCACCTTCAATGGAACACGAGGGTCAGAACTGAACTGTAGAGTAATGGAAGAAGGTTGCCTGGTCTGATGAATCACATTTTTCTTTAAACCCCCCCCCCCCTCAACTTTAAATATAAAAACAACCAAAATTGTTTTTTATGTATTTAGCACTAAGCAGTGATTGTGTGTTTGAATGTATGCATGTTTTTGTATGGAGTATATGTGAGTGAATGTAGCGGTGTGTTTGTATGTAGTGTTGGCGTTTGAATGCAAGCATGCATTTGTGTGTTGTGTGGTATTTGAATGCAGTGGTATGGTTATATATAATGGTGGGGTTTGTATGTAGTGTTGACGTTCAAATGCATGAGTGTATTTGTGTGTAGTGTTGGCAAGATTTTTAGATGTCTGCACATATACACATACACACATGCAGATACATATACACACAAACACAGTCACACAGACACACATGCAGACATCATGGCGACTCTAGGAACAATATATATGCAGGGGGGGGGGGGGCACATAAGATACCACAGTCAAAACAGGAGGGGGAGGGGGATCAGTAAAACTTCTCACTAGGGGATGGGGTAATATGCTGCCATTGGCTGTCTGATGCCAGCATGCTGTGTTCTGCATGCTGGCATCTGACTACACATTTGCATATAATTCACATTAGCCACCCAGATTTCTTGTTGTGGGCTGGCTGACACCTCTTAAAGGGACACTATAGTCACCTGAACAACTTCAGCTTAATGAGGTTGTTCAGGTGAGTGCTACAGCTACCCGGAGCCTTTTTCTTGTAAGCACTGTATTTTCTGAGAAAATGCAGTGTTTACATTGGAAGCTTGGAACACCTCTTGTTGCAGTCAATCAGACGGCCACCAGAGGGACTTCCGAGTTCAGAGGCCCTAAAAAGGCCTCTCGTCCGATGCATTCTGGGTGAATGCATCAGACGGGCTATCAGCACACAAAGCACTGTGAACGCGCTTTGTGTGCTGATAGCCTGTCAGCACTGCTGTGGGCGTGGCTTCAGCTGACAGCTTCAGCTTCAGCTGACAGCTGAAGCCCGAACCCACAGGGACGCTTACTGTCCACAATAGTGGTTGAAGGGGGGGGGGAGACCTACTCTCCTTCCCCCCCCCGGCCCCCACCGCTGTGCGGCGGGTGGGGGCCCTAAAATTATCAATAAGGGGGGGACCTACTGTCCCCCCCCCCCCGGCCCCCACCCCTGTGCGGCGGGTGGGGGCCCTAAAATTATCAATAAGGGGGGGACCTATTGTCCCCCCCCGGCCCCCACCCCTGAGCGGTGGGTGGGGGCCCTAAAATTATCGATAAGGGGGGGGACCTACTGTCCCCCCCCGGCCCCCACCCCTGTGCGGCGGGTGGGGGCCCTAAAATTATCAATAAGGGGGGGGACCTACTGTCCCCCCCCGGCCCCCACCCCTGTGCGGCGGGTGGGGGCCCTAAAATTATCAATAAGGGGGGGACCTATTGTCCCCCCCGGCCCCCACCCCTGAGCGGTGGGTGGGGGCCCTAAAATTATTGATAAGGGGGGGGACCTACTGTCCCCCCCCGGCCCCCACCCCTGTGCGGCGGGTGGGGGCCCTAAAATTATCAATAAGGGGGGGACCTACTGTCCCCCCCCCGGCCCCCACCCCTGTGCGGCGGGTGGGGGCCCTAAAATTATCAATAAGGGGGGGACCTATTGTCCCCCCCCGGCCCCCACCCCTGTGCGGTGGGTGGGGGCCCTAAAATTATCGATAAGGGGGGGGACCTACTGTCCCCCCCCGGCCCCCACCCCTGTGCGGTGGGTGGGGGCCCTAAAATTATCAATAAGGGGGGGACCTACTGTCCCCCCCCGGCCCCCACCCCTGTGCGGCGGGTGGGGGCCCTAAAATGATCAATAAGGGGGGGACCTACTGTCCCCCCCGGCCCCCACCCCTGAGCGGTGGGTGGGGGCCCTAAATACAAAGGGGGGGGACCCTAGTTAACCCTCCCCCCCCCCAAAAAAAAAAATTATCTCCCTACCTACCCCCCTCACCCTAAAAATAATGAGGGGGGGGAACATTAACTAAAAACCTGTAAAAAAAAAAAAAAAAAAAAAAGAGATAAAAAAAACTTACCATTCGATGTTTTCTTTCTTCTAAAATCTTCTTTCTTCAGCCCAAAAAAGGCCAAATAAAAATCCATAATAACCGACGCAATTAAAAAAAAAAAAAAAAACGAGCGCCAAAAAAATAATCCATCTTCACCCATGGAGGGCTCCGCGCAGATTGAGCTCCGCAGGGTGGGGAAGGCTTATAAAGCCTTGCCCCGCCCTGCAATTAGGCTAAGAACACTCTGATTGGTGGGTTTAAACCAATCAGAGTGCTCTTTGTCATTTTACAAGCGTGGGAAAGTTCTTTGGAATTTTCCCACGCTTGTAAAATGGCACAGAGCACTGTGATTGGATGGATTTCAAGCCATCCAATCACAGTGCTCTGTGTCATTTTACAAGCGTGGGGAAATTCCAAAGAACTTTCCCACGCTTGTAAAATGACAAAGAGCACTGTGATTGGATGGCTTGAAATCCATCCAATCACAGTGCTCTGTGTCATTTTACAAGCGTGGGAAAATTCCAAAGAACTTTCCCACGCTTGTAAAATGACACAGAGCACTGTGATTGGATGGCTTGAAATCCATCCAATCACAGTGCTCTGTGTCATTTTACAAGCGTGGGAAAATTCCAAAGAACTTTCCCACGCTTGTAAAATGACAAAGAGCACTGTGATTGGATGGCTTGAAATCCATCCAATCACAGTGCTCTGTGTCATTTTACAAGCGTGGGAAAATTCCAAAGAACTTTCCCATGCTTGTAAAATGACACAGAGCACTGTGATTGGATGGCTTGAAATCCATCCAATCACAGTGCTCTGTGTCATTTTACAAGCGTGGGAAAATTCCAAAGAACTTTCCCACGCTTGTAAAATGACAAAGAGCACTCCGATTGGCTCAAACCCACCAATCAGAGTGTTCTTAGCCTAATTGCAGGGCGGGGCAAGGCTTTATAAGCCTTCCCCACCCTGCGGAGCTCAGTCTGCGCGGAGCCCTCCATGGGTGAAGATGGATTATTTTTTTATTTTTGTTTTTTATTGCGTCGGTTATTATGGATTTTTATTTGGCCTTTTTTGGGGCTGAAGAAAGAAGATTTTAGAAGAAAGAAAACATCGAATGGTAAGTTGATTTTATCTCATTTTTTCTTTTTTACAGGTTTTTAGTTAATGGTCCCCCCTCATTATTTTTAGGGTGAGGGGGGTAGGTAGGGAGATATTTTTTTTTTTTGGGGGGGGGGGAGGGTTAACTAGGGTCCCCCCCCTTTGTATTTAGGGCCCCCACCCACCGCTCAGGGGTGGGGGCCGGGGGGGACAATAGGTCCCCCCCCTTATTGATAATTTTAGGGCCCCCACCCGCCGCACAGGGGTGGGGGCCGGGGGGGGACAATAGGTCCCCCCCCTTATTGATCATTTTAGGGCCCCCACCCGCCGCTCAGGGGTGGGGGCCGGGGGGGGGGGACAGTAGGTCCCCCCCCTCATTGATAATTTTAGGGCCCCCACCCGCCGCACAGGGGTGGGGGCCGGGGGGGGACAGTAGGTCCCCCCCTTATTGATAATTGTAGGGCCCCCACCCGCCGCTCAGGGGTGGGGGCCGGGGGGGGGACAGTAGGTCCCCCCCCTCATTGATAATTTTAGGGCCCCCACCCGCTGCACAGGGGTGGGGGCCGGGGGGGGGGACAGTAGGTCCCCCCCCTTATTGATAATTTTAGGGCCCCCACCCGCCGCACAGGGGTGGGGGCCGGGGGGGGGACAGTAGGTCCCCCCCTTATTGATAATTGTAGGGCCCCCACCCGCCGCTCAGGGGTGGGGGCCGGGGGGGGACAGTAGGTCCCCCCCTCATTGATAATTTTAGGGCCCCCACCCGCCGCACAGGGGTGGGGGCCGGGGGGGGGACAGTAGGTCCCCCCCCTTATTGATAATTTTAGGGCCCCCACCCGCCGCTCAGGGGTGGGGGCCGGGGGGGGCAGTAGGTTCCCCCCCCCCATTGATAATTTTAGGGCCCCCACCCGCCGCACAGGGGTGGGGGCCGGGGGGGGGACAGTAGGTCCCCCCCCTTATTGATAATTTTAGAAAGTCAGTCAGACAGCTCAGCTCGCGAACGCGCATTCCGCGCACATGCGCGGTAAAGCGCTCAGGTTCTTCATAGGGCGGCATTCAATGCCGCTCTATGAAGAACGCGATTGGTCCAGCGCGAAGCCGTCCCATTGGGCCCCGCGATTTCGTCATTTTGACGAAAAAGGGGGCGCGGCCTAGCGGGGAGCTCGGCGCTGGAACGGAGGTAAGTTTTTAATATAAAAACACCGAATTTTTTTTTTTAATTAATGAAAGTTCATATAAAAGCAAGAAGGAAGGCTGGGGGACCTGTCTTTCTTGCTTTTATATGGTGACTATAGAATCCCTTTAATTTCAATCTTTTTTTAGCAGATAACTCCTCTATTTGCTATCCTTATGTGGGATTGCCATATTTAAAGACACCAAATAAGGTGCTATCTGCTAAACAGCACCCTCATTTGGTATCTTTAAATATGGAAATCTCACATACGGCACCAATTCAGGGAATTATCTACTAAACAGCTAAAGGAATAAAAAAACGCCATTTTCTTATTTCCAGTTGTTTAGTAGATAAATCCCTTATTTGTTATCCTTATGTGGGATTGCAATATTTAAGGACAGGAAATAAGGGAGCTATCTACTAAACACATACGCAGAGATACACACAATATCACAGATATACACAAACACAATCACTGACCCACACACATACAATCACAGACACATAATCACATACACACACAAACATTACATACATACACACATTTAATAATTAAGAGGTCCACCCAGCCTCCCTACCTTGCTCTAGAAGGGCTGGAGTGGATCCTCAGTCCCCGGTGGTCAGTGGTTGCTGCTGGGATCTCTGTGCTCTTTCTGCACAGGTCCATCGCACGCCCTGTAATGACGCCGAGGCCGCGATGACATTATATCCTGGCTGACGGCTCACTGCAGGGCGAAGACCGTCAGACACAGTCAGATGCACACACAGTTACAGGCAGACAGTCAAATACGCAGGCAATCACACAGGCAGACAGTCACACATACACACACAGATTCACAGACAGTCACACACACAATCACAGGCAGACAGTCACACATACACACAACACAGTCACACACACAAACACAATCACAGGCAGACAGTCACTCACACACACACACACAGTCACACAGACAGTCACACAGTCACACACAGTGACACACACACAATCACAGACAGTCACACAGGCAGACACAACACAATCACAGACAGTCACACACACACACAATCAGAGGCAGACAGTCACACACACACACACACACACACAATCAGTCAGACAGTCACACACACACACACACACAGTCAGAGGCAGTCACTCACACACACACAGAGAATCACAGGCAGACAATCACACACACAGTCAAAGACAGTCACAATCACAGTTACACACTCACACACACAGTCACAGACAGTCACAATCACAGTTACACACACACACAGTCATAGACAGTCACAATCACAGTTACACACACACAGTCACACAGACAATCACAGTTACCCACAGCACACACACAGTCAAAGACAGTCACAATCACAGTTACACACAGCACACACTCTCTCACTTACAGTAAGCTTGGGCTGGAGGAGGAGTGGATTCAGTCCCTCCTGTGCTGTAGTTGGGGAAGCAGGGACTCCTTCCTGCTTCCCCTCTGTGTGCAGCAGTAAGAGGCTGCAATTAGCTCCGCCCCCACGGCCGGTCTAGCTCCGCCCCCAAATCTCCATGCAGGTTTCCTGCTTGCTCCCAGCCCCTGCGTGTGAGCTGTGTCAGCTGCCCGGCGCCCCTGCTGCTATGGCACCCGGTGCAGCCACACAGCTCACTGAATAGCAAGCCTGACCAGCCCTGGTGGCACCCCCTTGCCTGATGGCACCCGGGGCGGACCGCCCCCTCCGCCCCCCCCTTAGTACGCCACTGTGTAGCAGGATGAACTATGGAAAGAAGGTAGGCTAGCGGAGGCAGTGTCATGTTCTGGACAATGTTCTGCTGGGAAACCTTGGGTCCAGGCATTCATGTGGATTTTACTTTGACATGTACCACCTACCTAGAGATTGTTACAGACCACATGCACCCAGGGCTCGAGTCCTGCAGGAACGCGTGGGAACGGCGTTCCTGCACTTTTTTTAGTGCAGGAACGCCGTTCCCGTTTATGGTCCTGCAGGCACTCAGGGGGCGGCAAAAAATGCCGCCCCCAAATGTCCCCATGTTCCCCCTGTCATGGGGGGCCCAAGAGGTGGCCTAATGGCCACCTGAAGGACCCCCCCCGGCCGGCTCTTGTCTTGCTGTCAGACGCGGCGAGGGAGCTGTGTCCTCTCTGCTCCCTCTCGCCGCGCCGTTTGCTGATGCTGGGAGCCGGAATATGACGTCATTTCCGGCTCCCGGCATCAGCAGACAGCCCGCGCGGCGAGAGGGAGCAGAGAGAACACAGCTCCCTCGCCGCGGCAGACAGAGAGAGACAAGAGCCGGCCGCACTGAAGCCCCATTGGACCCCAGGGACAGGTCCACGCCAGCTCTCCAGGTAGGGAGGCTGGGTGGACATTTTTAAATTAAAAAAAAAAAAATACAAATAATTTTTGTGTATGTGAGTGTATGTGTCTGTGAGTGTATGTGTGTGTCTGTGAGTGTATGTGTCTGTGAGTGTATGTGTGTGTGTCTGTGAGTGTGTGTCTGTGTATGTGTCTGGGAGTGTGTATGTTTGTATGTGTGTGTGTGTGTGAGTGTATGTATGTATGTGTGTGTGTGTCTGTGAGTGTATGTGTGTGTCTGTGTATGTGTCTGTGTGTGTGTCTGTGAGTGTGTGTATGTATGTATGTGTGTGTGTCTGTGTGTCTGTGAGTGTATGTGTGTGTCTGTGTATGTGTCTGTGTGTGTGTGTCTGTGAGTGTATGTGTGTGTCTGGGTGTGTGTGTGTGAAAGTTTTTGGGTTGGGATGGGTGGGGTTCTGTGTGGTGTATAAAAATAAAGGAGAATTACAAAAAACATGTAAGATATGGTCAATGGTATCAGTCCAAATATGGGTGGTGTCTCAACACATGCCCTACTTGTTTCTTGCTCTTCCTTGGAAAGTGACAACCTGGGCATGTGGCTGGTCTAGCTAAACGGAAATCTGGACCTGGTAACGTAAACTGCTCGGCAGGCTGTCTGTAGCTTAATAAATAGGGTTAGGCAATATCAAACAGAGGTTAAAGGTAAAGACACGTGAATACCTTTACAAACCATTCAATGAGGAATATCACGTTTTTGCTTAAGAACTAAAAAGATCCATTTGATGGCACATTTTTAAAATTATTTAAAATTATTGTATTATCTTCAGCAGTGTACTAGGTTGTTTAGTCTACCAGTGTTTACCTCACAAAACTAAAGATAGCCTTCCGTACGATTTATTATCCCTAGTAGTGTGTGTGAGTGTGTGTGTGTGTGTGTGTGTCTGGGAGTGTGTATGTGTCTGTGAGTGTATGTCTATGTATGTGTCTGGGAGTGTGTGTGTGTGTCTGTGAGTGTATGTGTGTGTGTCTGGGTGTGTGTGTGTGTGTCTGTGAGTGGATGTGTGTGTCTTTGAGTGTGTGTGTGTCTGTGTATGTGTCTTTGAGTGTGTGTGTCTGTGTATGTGTCTTTGAGTGTGTGTGTGTCTGTGTATGTGTCTGGGAGTGTGTGTGTGTATGTGTCTGGGAGTGTGTGTGTGTGTGTGTCTGGGAGTGTGTGTGTCTGTGAGTGTGTGTCTGTGAGTGTATGTGTCTGGGAGTGTGTATCTGAGTGTATGTGTATGTGAGTGTGTGTGTGTGTGTGAGTGTACGTGTGTGTCTGTGAGTCTGTGAGTGTGTCTGTGAGTGTATGTGTGCATCTGAGTGTGTGTACGTGTTTATATATGCATGCAAGTTTTGTTTTTTTCTGGTGGTGGGGTGAGGGTGGAACTCGAGTGAGTTCCCACACTTTATTCCCCAGGACTTGACCCCTGCATGCACCCATTCATGGTGTTCCCTGATGGCAGTGGACTCTTCTAGCAGCATAATGTTCACGAATGGTTTCAGGAACATGACAAATTTCCCAGATCTCAATCTGATTGAGCATCTGTGGGATGTGCTGTAAAGAGAAATCTGATCCATGGAAGGATCTGCTGCCAATGTCTTGGTGCCTGATACCACAGGGCACGTTTAGAGGTCTTGTGGTGTCCATGCCTTCATGCATCAGAGCAGTTTTGGCAGCACGAAAGGGACCAGTAATCTTTGAGAGTGTTGTGAATTTTCATTACATTGAAAGTGATACTCTAGTTTGTACAGTACCATCTGAAATCTAATGGCTGTATTTGTTCCTTCACTGGTATGGTGTCACACCACGCTATCTCTTGGTGTTATACTTGAAACACCTTTACACCCTATGTGAATTATTACGCTGCACAAATCAAGCCAATTCTAAAAAATGGTTAATAAATCAATGGTGCTATAAATAGAAAAGTTAATTTACAGAATAAATGATCTAAAGCAGCAGATGAGTCATGCTAAGATAAAAAAAAATATGAACACAAAATAGACAGAGAATGTTCAGAAAAGGTTTTTTTTTTCTCTTTTAATAAGAATAAGAATTTGTTTAATAAAATAAATAGAGTAAAGCAGAGAGATAGCTCCAGTATCTTTCCTAAAGACGGTTAGTATCTTTACGATTAGTCCTCTTAACCCTGCAATGAGAAACTGCAATGTTTACATTGCAGGGTTTACACCACCTATAATGGTTGTCAATATGACCATCACTAGAGGTGCTTGTGCTGCAATGACCTATGGGAAAGTTGGAATGCGCACTTGGCACTTGCTGTGCATGCAGATTGGGCACCCGATGCTCCTCTATGGTGAGCATTATAGTGAACCACACCAGAGGAGGCCATGCCTCCTCCGTGATGTCGCAGGTAGCAGAAAAATAAGCAGGGCAGTGGAAGCTTGGTGCTGGAAAAAGGTGGTACAATATTTTTTAACATATTATTGCGCCGCAGGGGAGGGCCCTAGTACAAGTAGGGATAGGGGCACTATACCATTATCAAAACAGAATTGTATCCTGAATGTTATAGTTTTTCCAATAAAAAAGTAGGGAAAAGTGTGAATGTTTTTGTATGTCAGGATGTATAAACATGAAAAATATTATTTAAAGGGATACTTCAAGCACCATGACCACTTCAGCGATTTGAAGTGGTCATGGTACTTGAAGTTGCTATGTGAACGGTTTTAGAAAAAAAAAAAACCTGCGCATACATAGATATTTGATTTTGCTGCTAGAGTTATAACTCCACCTTTAGCATCAACATAAGAAATCGGGCTGCTAATGTTACAACTCTGCCTAGAATGCGTCCGTCGTCAGCAGGCGCAGCATGCTAGCGCGGTCCCTCTCAGTTTGGCCTCCAGGACATCTTACCCATGCTGTGAAGGGGTATGGCATCATGGGAGGAGGGTCATGCTGCAGGGATAACCTGGCGTAGACATGGGATTGCAGGTGAGTTTATTATTTTCCTTCTTTCTTTGAAAGAGGTTGGGTGCCAGCAAGAATTCTCCAGCCAAAATATCGCATTTGATTAAAACACTCCTTCTGGTGTGAGAAACCCTTCAAGAAGCACTTTAAGTACTATAACCACTACATATAAATACTGTCATATTACTGGACAGACTGATACAGATAGTTAAGCAGGGAATTTCCATCTGGTGAACGGGACAGTCTTGTTTTAATACAATATGGAGGCAATGTATCAGGGGGGAAAAAGCAAATAAAAATCCTGCAGTTATCTTCTAATAAACAGTGATGGCTGACATTTATCAGTCAATCTTGGCCCTCCAACTCTTCTCACTGAGCAAATCCCTTTTACCACTATCCATGAAATATGTACCTCAAACAGAATTAGTTTCTTTAATGAAGATACATGAGTAAAGTCACTATGTAAGCTAATTACAGTGAGGCTTTCCTTATCAGGTCAGATTCATTTCATATTATTTTATGAATGAAGCTAGTTTTCCCTGCACACCCATTCTGACATAACACAGGTTCTTTCATAAATAGCTACAAGTCTTTAAAGGAACTGCTCATTAAAGTTGTAATGGGGGTGCCATCTTAAGTAAGGTTTGGCATTGGACTAATCCCAAAGTTGGTACTCCAGCACCCGGCAGTAGCCCTTCCAGCTTCCTTCCTCTCTTCCACTGAAGTAGGACAAAAGTGTATCTGGGAGACTGTTGAGACCCTATAACTGGCTACCCACTAGGAGAACTAGTATGTACTATTTATCTCAATGGGCAGCCAGTATGCTGAGAGCGTCAGCTCACTCTCTCAGCCTATCACTGAGCTAAACCTTCCTCGCACTGTTGTGGCAACAATAAAGGAAGCCAGGGAGGCAGCTGTTTTTGGTCCCAGAGAACCAACTGGGGTTAAACTATTACAAAACAATTTAACCCCTGTAGGTAATGACTGCCAGATTCTCCTGCCCCCTTATAAACTTTAATGAGTTTAAAGGGATTGACCAGGGTGGTGTTTAGCTCTTCCCCCCGCCCCACCTCCTTTGCTGAAATCATCAGAATTGACGATTCAGCCAATGTAATGCATTCCTATTGGATAGCATTGTTATTGACTGAGATCATCAATTCTGATGATGTCAGCCAAGGAGGCGAATAGGGGGCAGGGCTAGACAGAAGGAGCCACACGCAGCGCTGAATAAGGTTCAGTAATTCAGCTTTCTAGCCTGAGGTAAGGGGTCCAACCACTGACATGGTGGTTTTAGAGCCGATACACATTTGTGTTCCTGAAACTATGGTGCCACTTTAAGTTGTTATGGAGGTAGGAGTGTTACTTTAAAAAAGGTAGTTGTATTGGCACAGCTTCCCAAAGTGTCACTGAGACCGTTAAAAGCAAAAACAACTGTCAGCCAATGTTGAGGTTTGTGTGTATATTTTAACCACAAAAGACATGTAACCAGTGTGTAAATATGTTTTTATAAGATCTTTAAAAATAGATGAAGCCATGAGAAATAAATAATATTAACACAGACAGATTTGTATGTTCTGCCTCTTAATGTAGAGTTTTATTCTGAAGTAACTGGTACGCTTTCAAAATCTTTTCTTGAGTCATTTGCTATAAAAAATAATTTCAAAGCTGACATTCCAAAAATGAAGAGCACCAACTGAGATGCTAAAGTATAATGACAGAAGTTCACCACTTGAAAACGAAGACAATCACAATGTATTCTTTCCATTAAAACTATTTCTAAGTAAAATAAAAGAAGCAGCGTGCGTCACAAACGATCTAGGTCAAACGCTTTGAGATGCAGTGTACATCTAGCTGAAAAATGGAGATGTGACTCCCTTGGTCTAACAGTATGCCAGATCAAATGTTAAAAAAAAACATAGAAATTCTTCACTCAATCCATTTAAAAAGGAGAAACTGACAGCAGATTATTAGAAGCTTAAATAACGTGACATCTCTTCTACCAACTGCTGTAAACATGCAATTTAAAATGTTTTGCGGTGATAAAAAAAAACTAGTAGCCTGATGTCCTTTTTCATTATATAAAAATATAGATTATAGGACATTTATGAATTGAAAAAGGGACAGGGATGCCGAAGCGTTTCTCTAGTGTGCACTTCATTAAATGCGGGTTTCACAAATGGGCCATATCTACTAAGTTGCACATTGCATTGTTTTCTATTGGTTCATCTTATTAAAAAAAAAAATAGTAATTTTGGGGGATCTGAAAGTGGCAATCTATTTTACATGTTTTATTCAAACGCGATAGAAGAATAGTAAATGCAAGTGTTTACTAGTATCATGCAAAGTTTACACATCAGAGATGGCATGTGTCCACTGCATATTGCAGCCTTATTATGAACTGGCAAATAGAAACACACTAAGCAGACAGGGCAAATGTCGTCAGTGATGTTGGCATGCTGGCATGGACTGCAGTAGTTGCCATGGGAGGAGAGCAGAGGGACCTATTATTGGAGGTCTTTATAGCTCTCCCTGGTCAGTCAGACAGCTGTAATGATATGGTGCCAGGAGATATTTAAACCTTTTAGTATTGTTTGAAAACTTACCTAGGTCTGACAAGGGCTGCATCCTTTGCCTTCTGGTCTGTAGATGAAAGCATGGGCGATGCAGGACCGTGCTTACAGAATCAGAGCACTCAGCTGGCACTACCAGCCAATGAATGTGGTCTGTTCTATGAAGCACTCAAGATTCTTCAGGTGGAGAAGACCGGATGCAGGGGTTGCAGTCCTGGGAACCCAGCCGGACTTTGGTAAGATGTCAAACTGTACTAAACGGTTTGACATCTTACCGTGAACCACTCCTGGCACACTGGCACCAAAATCCAGGAAGCTGAAATAGGTATGCTGCGTGGGGTGTTGCTTTAGCTATGACATGCAATACTATTGACATTTTCTTGAAACATGCCAAGTACAATGCTCGAGTATTGAGGACATACCTAATCTTTTTGGTCAAGTCCATATTTTTGAGGTCCAATCATTATTGACTTAAATAATCAATTGGAAAGAGTAAAATTACAAGGATCAACCCTGCCCAAAGCCTGTAATGCTGATGTTAACTAAGACATGGTAAACTTAAAAGTTTTTATCCTGCATCTTTAACCAACGTGCCCCTCCTTCCAACAGACAGATATATTTAGCAGCCCATGTGATTTATTTTATGAGTTAGAATAGAGACACATTCATAGCACAATACATCAAAATATGCCAACTGATAGGCATCAATAATTATAGTTATAGGAGACAAGATAAAGAGCAAACCTACAACAGATAAATATTTTTTTACCTTGACCTGGAAGGCATTCTCTGAACATGCTGTGTGGTTATGGTAGCTTGAGAGCACTGGTAGCCCCACAAACAGCTTGGCTTCCTTATCCTCCATTGAGGACTGGAAGTTCCTGTTAGATACGTACCTTTTTACAAGCCGCATTTATGAAAGTGGAGCTACTGATTGGCTTAAAACATCAGCTGACCACTCAAAGTCAATCAACGGCACCTTGCCCGACAGCAGTCCTAGACTACCTTTAGAAGAGTTTATAAGAGCTGATGTGGACAGGGACAGAGAAAGGACACTGCAGAGCAGACTTTGGGGTTAAACCATTGAACGATTTAACCTCTAAAGGTCAGGAAGCACCAGAGACCTCCTGACACCATAACAATTTCATTTTGATAAAGTTGTTGTAGTGCCGGAGTGTTCCTTTAATGTTTCTCTAGTTTCACAATGCAATACTTTTTCATAGTTTGCTCCACAGGAAACACTCCCAACTGCAAACCAATCACTCGTTTTACCATATGCGCTCTTTAAAGGGACACTATAGTCACCTGAACAACTCTAGCTTAATGAAGCAGTTTTGGTGGATAGAACATGCCCCTCTGCTCAATCCTCTGCCATTTAGGAGTTACATCCCTTTGTTTATGAACCCTAGTCACACCTCCCTGCATGTGACTTGCACAGCCTTCCATAAACACTTCCTGTATAGAGAGCCCTATTTAGGCTTTCTTTATTGCAAGTTCTGTTTAATTAAGATTTTCTTATCCCCTGCTATGTTAATAGCTTGCTAGACCCTGCAAGAGCCTCCTGTATGTGATTAAAGTCCAATTTAGAGATTGAGATACAATTATTTAAGGTAAATTACATCTGTTTGAAAGTGAAACCAGGTTTTTTTTTTCATGCAGGCTCTGTCAATCATAGCCAGGGGAGGTGTGGCTAGGGCTGCATAAACAGAAACAAAGTGATTTAACTCCTAAATGACAGTGAATTGAGCAGTGAAATTGCAGGGGAATGATCTATACACTAACACTGCTTTATTTAGCTAAAGTAATTTAGGTGACTATAGTGTTCCTTTAATGACAATACAATATAACCAATGAATTTATAATCTTTCTCTATATACGATGACTGCATTGTCAACTTTCTCTTTTCTTGCCTAATCATTCTGTTATGAATGTTACAAATGATCAAAAAGATTTTCGGTTGCTACAAAACGATTTTGTTTTCTGTAAAATTTCATACACATTAGTTGATATTTTTTTCCAAAACATTTTCTTCCAACACTAAAGCAGTGCAAACAAACATTACGAAAACAAAAACAAATCTGCACACAGGCATAGATAGACTGCTGAATGCGGGAGCGGTATTAAGGAGCTTTTATTAACACGAGAGACACATCTTCATTTGTTATGGTTATCTATCGAGTCTACGTATATGAGAAAATCTAGAAGAATGCAAACAGGCGATGGGCAAAGGGTTCAATGCTTGAAGACAGATAGACATATAAGTAGATGGACATATAGATAGACAGGTGTAAGTTCCATGGGCACACTAATGACCACCAGGGGCCCAGAGATGTGACAAGCAGACAGAAACTGAAAGACGGTGTGATGATTAATGAAATACGTCCCACTTGGTAACTTTTTTTTATTAAACTTTCATTTTGCTGCACCCCACTTACTTGATACTAAGCCATCTAGGCCTCGGAGACTCCAGTTTTCCTTTTCTTTAATTTATCTTGATTTGTGTTACCTTTTGAATTTTAATATTTCATGTATATATTTTGCTGACAAAACACAGACAAGCAAAACTCTCAGATGTCCAAATTTATATGGAATTTAAGGACAATTCTGTGTCTCATCAAGAGTTCCTCCTGCTATGTGCGGGCTCTTAGTAATCACACCTAAATAATTCACACGTACAAGTGTGCTACTAATTTACATAAAACCAATTATGAGTTGTCACCGAGTGATATGCAAAACATTTTACAAATGAAGAAATTTAACGAAGAAAGATACAGATTACCAAAACGTCAATAATCTCAAGATCACTAACACACTTCAGTTAAAGTGAAAACTAATTTATAATTCATTGTTGTCCCCTCGGCAGTCAGCATGATGGGTACAGATTTTAAAAATTGCTGCACACCCCATCCAACCTAGCAATCATTTTTATTACATGGTGAAATATTGTCAGCCACTTATCACATGTTTCTGGGTGATACACAGCTCTCAGAGCTTAAACGATGGACAACAATGTTGCATTGTAAATGTCTAATGTTAAGTATAATCATGAATATACAACACAGACCTGCTGATATGATTAATAGTGTGCAAAATACATATTACGGTAATAGTGACAAAATTAAGGCTCGCCTGACACTCGCAGGCGGTCACATGTGATCTAAAAACAGTTCTGTAAATAAAACTGCACACTAAGTAGCTTGATGTACGAATACATAACCATCATCAGTTAACTCATACCTCTCAACAGTCCTTAAGCTGGCAAAACACTTATTTTGGTGCACCCATGTTGTGTTACTGGCAGATGTGCCACCTCACATTATGAATTCATACCTCTACATGTTGGCAGTAACAGGTAAACTGTTATGTATACACATCTAAAAATTGCAGACTGGGTAGAGAAAGAAAATAATTGAAGGAAAAGGGAGATGACGATAGAGTGGCATGGGCCCAAACATAGAGGGGGAGCGGATATAAAGATTGAAATCATAAAGAGAGGCGCTTGATGGAAAGTTTTATAAGGAAAGGGTGAACGAAAAGGGGGTCAGGGCACTTCGCAGGTAAGTAACTTGCCTTCTGCAGATAATTTGGCAATCAAATATATTTGCTACATTGTCCTATGCAGTTAATGTTTTAGGCAACATGTAAGGATAAAACAAAAGAAATCTCTTTCAGAAGCAACATTAAAAGTTCTCCAAGTCATATTAATAACCACCTCAACCTACATTACAGACAGAGTGTAGATGCTAAAACCTATAAATTATTGTACAATTAAAGATATATATTATATAGAATATTTAAAGATATATATATCACCATGTTCACAATGTATATTATTTCTGTGCAGAGCAAGACACATCCTACAACGCCGTTTGTCCAAAATGTCAACAAGGTTTTATTGAAATTCACAAAACACAGACGATTGCGGATGCCTTAAGGGGACACTGTAGGCACCCAGTTCACTTCAGCTCATTGAAATGGTCTGGGTGCAATGTCCCTATTGCTCTTAGTGCTGCAATGTAAAACATTGCAGTTACATAGAACTGCAATATTTACTTTGCAGCTCTAAGTCTGCCCTCAGTGGCTGTCTACCAGATAGCCACTGGGGGCGCTTCCTGGAAGCGAAACGTACCTCTGGCTCGTTATCTGATGCTGGAAGTTCTCACGCACTGCATGATTTCCTATGGGGAAACCCTAATGCGAGCGCGGACATTGCCGCGCATGTGCTTCAGGTCTCCCTCGCCGGGCTGATGTCGGCGGGGAGGAGGCCACGTAAGTGGCTGAAGGGATTTTAACCCCTTCAGCCAAGCGGGAGGGGGCTGGCTTCTTAGAAACCTACAGTGCTGTTTTCCTGGCACTATAGTATCCCTTTAAAGTGAACTTGTACTTGTATGCCCACTCTTTTATATCAGTTGCCATATAGAGGAATCTCTAGTTAGTATTTATATCATGCGACATAATATCTAGTACCAAACTGTGCAGAAATCCACCCCAAAAATACTGTGCAGGATAAAAAACCAACTGTGACCAATACAGAGCCCTATACCCTCACCCTGCGCACCTTTCCTGATAGGCCACTAAGCATATTAGATGCAATATCTCATAGTTACCATACAAAACAAGTTATTCTCTAACCCCTTGAAAAAAATCACAGTGTAAGCAAAGCTTGCAGTTCAATTAGAGCAATTTCTACCTTGCTATTATACCATGCAGAGCAATCACTTCCATTACTGTCAGGGATGACGAAAATGCTCAGCCAGGACCTGGCTGGGCTCTGTCTGGAAGGGGAGTACACCCAATACCAGGGTTTGCTGTGATTCTACCTTTTATGTAGCTTTTCCCTTCAATTCTTTCCCTTCTTCCCTATCTTCTCTTACCCAGTCTCCTGGCTGATCACATCGCTCTCAGCATCTCTCCATCTCTCCCATGAATACGCTCTGCCCCTTCCAGTGTGTCACACATCTACCCTCCCGCAGACCTCTCGGAGCAGACTGCTGTTTGTGCACTAGTGAGATTATTCACTAGAGTGTGAATTGTCAGGAGTTCAAAGTGAATTTAAAATTGGGGACATCCAAACTGAAAGCACAGCTCCGGATTATTTACTAGAGTGAGAATTCAAAGTGAATTTCAAATTTAAAGTCAAAATAGCAGAATTAGAAAAAAAAAAATCTCTAAGTCAGCTATGATTTCAGTTTGGCTACTTTGGGCTTATATGTGGAAATCACTTTGAATTCCCGCTTTAGAAAATCCCACTCAAACTCTGTGCGGACTTTGAGAAATTTTCCAATTTGGATATTGTGGCTTAGAAGTCTCTGAAATTCTCTTTTCACCACAAAATGGTTCACAAGACTGCCAAAGGTTCCTTGAACAGTTGGCTGAGCATCATGGGAAACAGAATGCAGAACAGGAGACGCACCAAGTAGACTAATGACTGGCTGAGCACCATGGGAGTAGCGTACCTTCCAACAGCTTTCGATTTGACAGGAAGTCTCCAATTAGGAACACAAATTCAATTGTCACTTTATATCTTCACTGATGATGAAAATGAGTGACAAATTGTAAAATGCGTTAACATTCGCTGGTAAGCATCAGATCTTAACTCTCCACTGCGTTTCACACAGCAAACTGGAAATGTTACGCAAATATAGTCAGTGACAAGTAGAGGATCAGCGGTTAGCTGACTGTCATGAGAAATGTAGTTCAAATGATGGGGGTTATGGGACATATAGTCCAAATGATGGAGGTCATGTAGTCCAAATAATGGGATGGGGGTCACAGGACCTGTGTTCCAAATGATGGGATGGGGGTCATGGGACATGTAATCCAAATGATGGGATGGGGGTCATGGGACATGTAATCCAAATGATGGGTTGGGGGTCATGGGATATGTAGTCCAAATGATGGGTTGGGGGGTCATAGGATATGTAGTCCAAATGATGGGTTGGGAGTCATGGGACATGTAGTCCAAATGATAGGTTGGAAGTCATGGGATATTTAGTCCAAATGATGGGTTGGAAGTCATGGGATATTTAGTCCAAATGATGGGTTGGGCGTCATGGGACCCGTCGTCCAAATGATGGGTCACAGGATATTTAGTCCAATTGATGGGTTGGAAGTCATGGGATATTTAGTCCAAATGATGGGTTGGGCGTCATGGGACATGAAGTCCAAATGATGGGATAGGGCGTCATGGGACCCGTCGTCCAAATGATGGGTTGGAAGTCATGGGATATTTAGTCCAAATGATGGGTTGGAAGTCATGGGATATTTAGTCCAAATGATGGGTTGGGCGTCATGGGACCCGTCGTCCAAATGATGGGTTGGGGGGTCACAGGATATTTAGTCCAAATGATGGGTTGGAAGTCATGGGATATTTAGTCCAAATGATGGGTTGGGCGTCATGGGACATGAAGTCCAAATGATGGGTTGGACGTCATGGGACCCGTCGTCCAAATGATGGGTTGGAAGTCATGGGATATTTAGTCCAAATGATGGGTTGGAAGTCATGGGATATTTAGTCCAAATGATGGGATGAGGGTCATGGGAAATGTAGTCCAAATGATAGGTTGGGTGTCATTGGACATGTAGTCCAAATGATGGGATGTGGGTCATGGGAAATGTAGTCCAAATAATGTAATGAGGATCATGGGAAATGTTGTCCAAATAATGGGTTGGGGGTCATGGGAAGTGTTGTCCAAATTATGGGATGAGGGTCATAGGAAATATAGACCACAAAAGTTAGCCAAATAACAAGATGAATGTCATCACAGAATATGTTATGTGCCACAAATTAGGCAAATGACTGGCTAAATGTTATGGGAAATGTCCACATGTGTAGTCCCACAAATTAACCCCATGGCTGGCTGGATGTCATATGAGTTGTGGTCCACAACATGTGTAAACATGTGTAGCACCAGAAAGATAGCCAAGTGATTGGCAGAGTGTCATGGGAAATGTAGTCCACACCACACAGGGTGCCAAACGTTATCCAGATAACTGGCTGCGAGTCCTAGGAGTTGAGAGCTCAGTCCCTCCCCTAGTTCTATCACTGGTAGGGGGCAGCCTGTCACTTCTCACCTCTCTCAGAGTGTCCCCCGGTGAGGATGGCAGGTCTGTCGCTCTCACCATGTTCCCTGGTCCTGTGAGTGCAGTGTGAGTGTGAGTGTGAGTGTGAGTGTGAGTGCAGCTAGCAATACACCCGGCTCCCTTCAGCTCTCCCTCTCCTCACAGCATCTGTCACCCCGTCCGTTATATAGCCGCAGAGTACCCGCATCCCGCGCCTGGCCACGCCCCCTCTCCAGGAGCACGTTCGGACAGCCAATCGCGTGCAGGCGCTGGCCCAAGGAGGTGGGAAACAAGGGGTTGCAGAAAAGGCGGGAACGGGGCGTGGTGCGCGGCAGAGTGGCAGTGTGAGGAGAGGGTGGCGGTTGCTGGGGAGCTCAGGTTGGCTGTCCTGTGGGATAGTTACCATTTAGTCATAAAATGTGGCAAAACCCACTGACCTACCTAGTGAGCAGGGAGGGTGATAGCAGGGATCCCAAATGATGGCTTTTCAACAGTACCCTCCCCAGTCACTTCACACCTCTCAAAAGGGTGAAAACAGCCATTAACACGTTCATAAAGTGCATTGTAACAGCATTAGTGCCATGTGAATTCTGTAAATCCTCATTTATAACACACACAGACTCATACTAACTTCACATCCTTCTCCTGTCAGGTAACATCCAGCAGAACATTCACCTTTCAACCCTGACAGGGAAAGTCACTAATGTGTTAATTGTCAAGAAAATTGAAAGAAAATATAAAATTTTAGGGGAAAATATCCAAACTGGGGGGAAAAAAAACACTAAATCCCCAGCTATATTTTCACAATTGTCTACTTTGTCTTGAAATTAAAAAAAAATTTTTTATTGAATAACCCAGTAAGCTAAGCATTTTGTCACTAAATAACGTGGAATTTTCCGCTTTAGAGAGGTTTTTAACTTCTTAAGGACCAAATGTTAGATATTTTGTGTCATAACAATTTGTTCCCTAAAGATAGGGATACCATATCCACCATGTTTTCCAGGACACATCATTTATCCCAGGGGTGCCCAAAAGGTAGAACCCCAGATGTTGTAGAACTACAACTCCCATGATGCTTTGCATGCCTTTAGAATGCTTTAGAACGATAAAGCATCATAGGAGTTGTAGTTCTACAACATCTAGAGATCTACCTTTTGTGCACCCCTGATTTAGTGACTATTCATGCCAAATTTTTTTGGCTAAAGCAATGTTCGTATTAAAGTTTATGTTCTTAAAAATGGCGCTAAGCCATGTTCTTCTATTAATTCTTCTGAGTTATATTTGGCTCCTAACCAAATAAAAGTTAAATCTGTGTTTTGTGTACTCTGTGCAACTGGCAAAATATTGAATGTTCCAAAGCGTTTGGTGCTTTGAAACTTACATGCTCTAGAATTTAGACATTTAGGATCAAAACGTTCCTCACACATATTTACCCACATTTGCAAGAACTGGTTAACTGTTATTTGATGCATGCAATGTGTGAAGTGTTCACATTTAAAGTTGCTTTTTATGTTCCGTTACCAAATCCTTGGTGTCGGTGTTATGTTTTCCAAATGCTGGGAGTCAAAATGTTCTTTAAATTTTGTGAGCTTCTAGTAATCACCCCTAGATTATATGTGGGTATGTACGACTCTAGATTTAGATCCGGTAATTGGTGTGTTTTTTTCACAATAATGGAATATCTTATCATTTTGCATTGTACTTGGTGAATAATGCCAGCTATTGGTTTTATTTTATTTTTTATATATTTAGGTCTAAAAAAAGAATTTAGACAAAAACAAAGAGTGGAATAGCGCTAAGTCAGAGGAATGGGAGGCAGCACACCTAAATGGGTAAGTCTCTCCTAAAAACAAACAACAATACAAGACAGTAGGGTATGCCAAGGGGTTAGGGGTAAATTAATACTCAAAAATACAACTGAAGTAAAAAATACGTGCTCAATAAAATTGATAGCCCATTGTGGGTGAAACGCGTTGTGGACTTATTTTATCATTATTATTGTCTTAATAAAGGTTTTGGTATCTTGTACTACCAATATTAGTACCATATACCTTTTTTCTTTTATTACCTGGCATCAAGTTTTTTTCTTCCCAGTGAGGACCTCACTTTTTTTGGCTTGTTCGCTTTTATGCATATATGATTTTATATCATTTTATTGAGCACGTATTATCTGCTTTACTTAAGTTGTATTATTGAGTATTAATTCACCCCTAACTCCTTGGTGCACCCTACTGTCTTGTATTGTAAAAAAAGAATTGATTGAAAAAAAAAGCAAAAATAATTTATATAAAATAAAAGAGATACTGACCTTTAACTCTCATATACCTGTAGCAATGAGCTGTATCTTGACTGTAATGAGACTTAACCAATCAGAAGCCACTCATTCTGATATATAAAATCTGGTCATATATTTTCTTACAAGGAAGTTCAGTATGAAAAAATGTGTTTAAAGGCTGAATTTGCTGGACTTGAGTATTTTTTAAACTGAGTTTATTACTATGTAACTATGTTGTCAAAAATATATAATTCAGGCCTTATCAGCAATTCCATTCATTACATAGAATAGGTGGAACTGATGCTATCGTTATTGATACTTCTATTACATACCTCCTAACATTGGGGTGCATGAGATCCGGAAGTGTGGGCAGGTGAAACCAGTGATATGACTCATATCACTAGCTATGCCCATAATATGTCGCTGGCTATGACCATAATGATGGGAAAAGTGGCAGGCCCGCCCACTAAAGGGGCCTGTTTGGCCAGCCCCCAAGCTACAGGGCCTTGAAGAGTGTGCTGTCCATTGACAATTCCCGTATGTCCTATGTGGAACACCAGGAAACAAATTCAGGATGGCGGGACAGGACCCAGAAATTGGGACTGTCCTGCCTAAATCGGGATTGTTGGGCGGGGGGCTGTTATGCACACCCCAAGGCTCATGCTTTAGATCAGTGTTTGCTGTCTCTGTATAAATATTTGTACAGTCAGGGGAGGGACAGTTTTCGACAGTTTTCGACCCTGAGATATGGAAGAAAGGGGCAGGCTAACATCTGTAGCAAATATAAGCAACTGCGTGCAGGGAGATAGAGACATAATCTATGCAATGATAATGCATTGGTACTGGTGTCCCTTTAAAGAAAGTATTTTTTATTAATTTCTAAAGCTCCATCTAATCTTATCGGATTATTACATTTTCTTCACATCTGTCTCTTAAAACTTTTCTCTGTGTGACGTTTTTGGATTAATCACTGCACAGTTTTGTCTAATGAGTCTAAATTGGCTCTCTGGTATGCTATGAAGAAATAAGCCTTTGTGGCAGCGTCTTCAAATTGGATTTCCAAATTAACTGTTTTCAACAGTTAACTAACTTCGTACCTCCTGAGGTACTAAATGTAAAGATTGTGGATGGCAAATGTCTGTTAATGAAAAAAGAGATCAAAGAGATATCAAAGAGAAATCAAAGAGATATCTTTACATACGAAAGGGAGACAGAAAACGTTCCCCAATGTTTACCATCACATACAGGGAGTGCAGAATGATTAGGCAAGTTGTATTTTTGAGGATTAATTTTATTATTGAACAACAACCATGTTCTCAATGAACCCAAAAAACTCATTAATATCAAAGCTGAATATTTTTGGAAGTAGTTTTTAGTTTGTTTTTAGTTTTAGCTATTTTAGGGGGATATCTGTGTGTGCAGGTGACTATTACTGTGCATAATTATTAGGCAACTTAACAAAAAACAAATATATACCCATTTCAATTATTTATTTTTACCAGTGAAACCAATATAACATCTCAACATTCACAAATATACATTTCTGACATTCAAAAACAAAAACAAATCAGTGACCAATATAGCCACCTTTCTTTGCAAGGACACTCAAAAGCCTGCCATCCATGGATTCTGTCAGTGTTTTGATCTGTTCACCATCAACATTGCGTGCAGCAGCAACCACAGCCTCCCAGACACTGTTCAGAGAAGTGTACTGTTTTCCCTCCTTGTAAATCCCACATTTGATGATGGACCACAGGTTCTCAATGGGGTTCAGATCAGGTGAACAAGGAGGCCATGTCATTAGATTTTCTTCTTTTATACCCTTTCTTGCCAGCCACGCTGTGGAGTACTTGGACGCGTGTGATGGAGCATTGTTCTGCATGAAAATCATGTTTTTCTTGAAGGATGCAGACTTCTTCCTGTACCACTGCTTGAAGAAGGTGTCTTCCAGAAACTGGCAGTAGGACTGGGAGTTGAGCTTGACTCCATCCTCAACCCGAAAAGGCCCCACAAGCTCATCTTTGATGATACCAGCCCAAACCAGTACTCCACCTCCACCTTGCTGGCGTCTGAGTCGGACTGGAGCTCTCTGCCCTTTACCAATCCAGCCACGGGCCCATCCATCTGGCCCATCAAGACTCACTCTCATTACATCAGTCCAGTGATGTTGCAGCTCTGAAATATGGCCAAACTGGTGGCAAGTGGCATCTTGGCAGCTGCACGCTTGACTTTTCTCAGTTCATGGGCAGTTATTTTGTGCCTTGGTTTTTCCACACGCTTCTTGCGACCCTGTTGACTATTTTGAATGAAACGCTTGATTGTTCGATGATCACGCTTCAGAAGCTTTGCAATTTTAAGAGTGCTGCATCCCTCTGCAAGATATCTCACTATTTTTGACTTTTCTGAGCCTGTCAAGTCCTTCTTTTGACCCATTTTGCCAAAGGAAAGGAAGTTGCCTAATAATTATGCACACCTGATATAGGGTGTTGATGTCATTAGACCACACCCCTTCTCATTACAGAGATGCACATCACCTAATATGCTTAATTGGTAGTGGGCTTTCGAGTCTATACAGCTTGGAGTAAGACAACATGCATAAAGAGGATGATGTGGTCAAAATACTCATTTGCCTAATAATTCTGCACTCCCTGTATATATATATATATATATATATATATATATATATATATATATATATAGTGTATAATGGTGGGGGTTCCCTTCTAACACTGCAAGTATATGTTGATTGCTTTACTATCTTTCCCCATCTAAGTGATGAAAATATGTATGTATGTGTCCCCCTATTGTTCAGGTGCGTCAGAACAAATTTATTTTTCACAATATACAGCTGCAAGCTGACCTTTCTAACAGCTTGGTTATCAACCTTTGCGAAAGGAGATGAGAGTCTACTTCTTTTTGTCCACAATAAATCCTTAGCGCAATCTCACCTTTCAGGAGATGGGGCAGGAGTAGGGACTCAGAATGTCCTCCACTCAATGACTTTACCAATATCACACTTTACAAGTGATAGCTAGATAAAAGACCACACGGCAAGGCAGTCGGGTTCAAAGGGGGCCCTGGAACCTCCAATATTGATTTAACTATTCCCATAGTACAATTAAAATAGTTCTATAGTTTTAGCAATACAAACATTCATTCCTGTGCTATAAGGTCCATATAACTATTTAGATTATTGGACCCTCCAGAAAGGGATAAAAATATGTTTTACTTACCTTATATCCCACTGTGTGCTGGTCTCATTGAAGCTGGCCCCTCCTCCTTGGCTGAGATCATAATTTTTGATGATCTCAGCCAATCCAATGCTTTCCCATATGAAAGTATTTGGAGACTAGTGCGCATGAGCTGCAAAACACTGTCCGGCGCCAATCAGCATCTCCTCATAGATATGCATTTAATCAATGTATCTCTATAGGGAACATTCAGAATCTCCATGCATGCAGAGTGTGGATATGCTGTACTTGAGCACTGCAAACATTGCAGGACCTAACCGAGGAAGCACCTCTAGCAGCTGTTTGAGTGACAGCCACTAGAGATTTTACTAAGCAGTAAATACTGCCATTTCTTTGAAAAGGCAGCGTTTACATTGCTAGCCTGAAGGGACATGCTGTAGACATAAGCTGTAGTGGTTTTTGGAACTATAGTGTCCTTTTAATTAACCCATACAGTACCAGTATAGTGCTCTTGGTTAAATAAAGGACCTGGAGACGGATTCCTCTTGATTTATTGATTTATTAAATGTTCTGGGTCTAGTTCATTTGGGGGACAATACTGATAAATTCAGAGGGACTCCACTTGGGAAATAATTCAGAATTCCTTGAAATTGCATACTTTTATACAAATTCTATATCTAGAACTCGGTAAATACCCCAGTAGTGTTCCATATGTAATATTTAATATAATTCCAAAACATCTGTGATATTTCAAAATTATATTTGTCAAATTGAGTACAAATACAATGGAAGAAAAAAATGTTACATTAGAAAAAAAATTACATTTGAAAAGTTTTTTTTCTAATAAATAGCTGAAAGTGAATTTTTTTTTTTTTTGAAGTTGCTTACTTATTTACCTAATAGATAAATCTATCTGTCACGACTGGATCATGGAACATGTACTCATTACAGATTAAAACATCTTTTTGAATCAGATAACATCCACCTTTAAGCCTAGCAGCTTACAGGTTGCAGATTTTAAATCCCTTCCTTATATGAGGTATTGTGAGTTATCGTGTTTCCTCTTGCATAGTTTACTTTGGGAAAGTATTTTTTTAGTTTGATTTAATTTGGTTCTTTTTTTTTTTTTCATTTTGGGATGTGGATGTCTGTTAACACTTGCCTGGTAAGTGGTAACATTTCTTGTCTATATAAAACAGATATCTCAGTATTGTGATCTATAAGAAATTCAGAACATGCGTAAGAACGTCCTACATGAAAGGATTCATTTTTACAGAAATCTGTGCACCAACATTTGAAATTGCATTTCATTTAAAAATATATGTCAAATGTTCCCATTATGTGCAACTGAACCCCAAATAGAGGGTTATGCAAAAACAGTGATCTGCAGCAGCTGATAATGTATTTAGGATACAAATAATGTCAATTGGCATATTATCCTACACTGAAATGTTGAAGGTGCTGTATTGTTTTTGAGTGAATTTAGCAAAGTATATAACACCCAGTATTGTGTATAGTGCCATTACACATTTGTAGTGTAAAGTTGTGATGAGTATTATTATATATTATAGTATTGTTGCTCTACTGTACTATTAGGTCTATAGGTTGTTTCTTTGGTTTTTCTGTATATTAGTATCTATTCCAAGTGGTGTTATTCAGTGTCGGATGATGGACAAATTCTATGTTGGAGTTATATTTTCTTAAGTTCTATTTATAATTCCATTCACTGTGGATGGCTGAGGTTAAATCCTTGCATATAGTTTAGTTGTTGCTATACATAATATTATTGTAACATATCTTGATTGTGTCTTTGTTAGAGACATGTCAGTTGCTGTGACTAACACTATTGTTAGGACATTTTTGTAATCCTCAACTCTTTTTTATCAGCAGTTTTTTTCTGTTTCTGTTTATATATGTTCTAAACTGTCTCTGAGTTGTATTGTTAGTTGTAAGTATGCAGTTGTGTGTTGTATTTTTGTTCGACACACATGGTTTATCGTTGCTGTAGTAAATTCGATACATGGTTTTGTTTAGTGCAGGGGTTTTTGTAACCTGTTAGATGTGCATTACCTGGGAAGGTGCAAATATGTTAGTGGGGAGGTGTGACGTTTCTCATTAAGATTTTTTTCATTGCTTTTTTTTAGAATTTAGTTGAGATACAGTCTAGTCGCGATATCCAGATTAAAAATAAATGTCGGGGGCATCCAAGTAATCAATAATCATATAATCCAAGTGTTCGGTAAAATTAACACTGTTGTTATTGTGTGCAGTTGTGTTTAGTAAAATGAAGACTAACTATCTGTTTAGTTTAATCATAAACTAAACCCTGTGCTGGAAATGACTCGCAACACTTGCTTACAACAATCACAAGTAGAAGATCATTCACATGATAACTTCGCACTCGGCGACCGTTATTTATAGATTGCAATGCACAGTCTAAAGGACTGCGACAATGGATTTTTTTTTATTGCTAGCTTAAAAAATTTCCTCCGAATCTAGGAGCTAGCTAAAAAAGTTAGGAGCCAATTTTTTTTAAACTGACAAAGCTTTATTTTTAACGACAAAAAAAACTTCTAAGAGACGCTATAGTCACCAAAACCACTACAGCAACTTTTTATTTACTATTTCTATGTATCCGAACATGTTAAAATAAAATGGCCACGTCAATGAAGTAATATATCCATTGTTTGCTTTTGGAAAGGAGGGGAGGTGTGAATATGAAGTTTATTTTTGGGAGGGTGTGAGACTTAAAAGACCAATAACCCCTGGTTTAGAGTTAATATGGCTGGGTGTTTATTTTTTTATTTTTTTTTAAGTATTAAGTATTTTGATTTTTGAAATTCTTTTTTAGTTCCATCCCTGCCATCAATGTTTCCTTTTATTTTTTGCTGTACATAATGACATGGATGGGAAAGTTTCAGACCAGAAAACTAAAGCCTCGATTTGCACATGAACCACTGTTTATGGCAAGTGCTACAGAATGTAAAGTAAGCACCAGTCACTTCCTGGTTTGGTGAGAGCTCATTGCAAATCCTGCCAAGGCAGCCACACGTTTTGCATGAAGTGCAAGAACTTCAAATGTTCTTTCTTTTAAATAGATTTATTTGATTACTTTTGAAAATGTTTTAAAGCATTCTCTTTATATTATGTATATACCGTAAATAATGTGTAAAACCCAGTCTGTAATGTCCATTTATTTTCAATGAATGTAACTTTTATTTGTCTGTTATTCCGTTATGATGCTCAATGATCAAAACCATTTTGTAACCTCAATGTAATAAGGGAATAGCTGGAAAGTATTTATAGATTGCTTATCAGATGTTTTTCATTCATGAATACATGCACAAACAATTTCCTGATATCTTGATGTCTTTCAGGCATTGTTTAGTGAAATGAAAGCTCAGTATTTATCATGCATGTGCCAAAGATTCCATGCTGGAGTGGACACACAGGTCTAATGACTCAGTAACATGATGGAGAGAGAGAAAACTAATGGTCAACATGAATTTACTATACAAGGTACTAATTCTGTGAGTATTTTTTTTATTTATTTATGTTTAGCTACATGTCTACCTGTTAATCAAGAAATAATTCCAGAGAGCACTTGTCAAATTTTGCTTGCCTGCTACCTCATGTCACAGGTCACAGTGAATGAATGCTGCATCATTTACGGTCATAATGAATGAATGGATGAATGTTGCAATATGTATGTTTACAGTGAATGAATGCTACATCAGATGAAGTCACAGTGAATGAATGCTACATCATGTGAGGCCACAATGAATGAATGTGTGCTACATTATGTGAAGTGATAATAAATGAATGCTTGCCCATCTAATTAATTCCATCCAACCATGGGCAAAATTGATATTCTTAATATGGAAGTAGGGACTTCAACTTTAGTAATATATGAAGAGGGCTCCAGATGGAGGAAACCCAGGGAACCTAGCTAACTGTCGAGCTGTGCAAAACAGCTTGACAACTTCAAAAGGAGAGAGCCAGGGGACCCTCTGGCATAATATACAATAAAGCATATTTTAGGCCTGGCCTTAGGGTTATGTGACCTATGTGAACGCCATAAAAGACATGTTAAAGAACAACTGTCTTCAAATTTTCACTTCTGTGTGAAGCTGCGCTGCAGGCATGTTAGGGTGGCCTTAGCAACATTAAAAAGTTACATTTAAAAATGAAAAAAAAAATCAATATAAATAATAATAATGAAAAAAACAATGTTTCGTTGAATGTAATAAACCTTTGAAAAATAGAATTGAATATTTGATGACAGTAATAGACTTACTTGCTCATCCTCTTCACACTGGGACAGGGCCTAATATTCTTAATAAATGAAGAGCAAGAAAACCCTCTACCTAATGGGGGGAACTGCTTTGTGGAAATTGTAATCAAAATAGCCAAATTGCTAAATTTGCTGAAAGTGAGACATGTTTTGTATTTCTTTTGAGTTGACTGCATTTGTAGATTTTTTTTTTTTGATGTGGTAATTCACTTTTTCCTATCAATGACATGTCTTCCTTCATAATGTAACCTTATTGTATAACATGGATATATTAATTAAATGGTGATATTTAATTTTATTGCATGTATTTATTGGAGTTTATCAATTTTCCCATCTTTCCTTTAACCTGTAGATGATCGCAAGCAAGCGAGAGGGAGGGGAAGGGGGGAGTTGAAAATGAAAAACATACAAATTGATATGGCTATCATGTTTAAGGTTTATATATTGTAACTAAAATTCAGCTGGCAATTTTTAACAAGTAATAATTGGTTTCATGGTTTCATTGATCAAGAAAATATACTTCGTGTTACTAATATATGTTAGCCTTTTGTAGAAGAAAAACATATTTATGAACACAAACACAATTTAATGAAATTCTTTGTTCGCCATTGCAACAAAGGCAATATATAACATATAATAAAAATAAACATACAAATAATCCTATCTCTGGTAGGATTCAAGGTTAGTAATGCAATATGCAGAATAAATACTAAGTGTTACTAATAATGTGACAAGGAAAGGGACATTTGTTTATTTTATTTGTCTTATTTATGTTTGGTTATGGTAGCTGATTACTGTATTCTAATAGTTTAAATACAAACAGTTGCTTCGGCTCCAGTGTCTACGGTTGGACAAAGAGCTTGGTTAAACACATCATCCTTGCAAATGTTGTTTATATTAAATAATGCAGACATAGATATACATGACTGATTTGCAATGTAGGGCACATGGTGATGGCAAAGTCTAATCTCATAGAATTATGTGGTTCATCTGTTCTAAGATGCATAATCAGCTTAACTCAGCCAGTCAGGATGAATACCATGCTCTGGCTTGCTTTAACCTCTACGTAGAGATGAACAGTGTTAAAAGCCCAACTGGTTGTAGAAAATGTTAGATTTTACGCATTAACCAATTATTGTTTCCACATAAAACCCTTAGTGCTTCTGGGAATTGGGACAAGAAATATTTTCAGAGATCCTCCTTTTTCTCCTTTCAACTAGGTGTTTCAGGGTAAATGGTGTTAAACATATAGTATAAACAGAGTAAATAATGTATAATCTATTTGATGTAACTGTTGTGAAAGTGATGTCATAATGTATTACAATTACCAAGTGTGGTTTCTTCAGTGAAAATGACCCTGGGAAGAAGCTGCAATTACAATATAGCATTAATGTCCTATTATAGTTACACAAAAAAAGCTCAAATTGCAATCCTATTTCATATACTTAATTTTGTTTTTCCTTTTCCTTAATTAGTCTTTGGCCCCCATAATGCTAAATACATTTAACGCAACAAACTCTCTCCATAATGTAGCATACTCTCAATAGTTCAAATGGCATAATAAGCCAAATTTAGTTTTTGGGATGAAATTTGCAAATCACTTAATGACTGCTAAATAAGTAATTTAGAAGTTAGCTGTTTACTCAATTTTAAACACCCATTTCTGTTAGCCTTTATGTGTTTTTTGTTTTTACTATGGAGCTCTATGATACTGTAATGTGCATTCAATTTATAAAAAGAGGCTATTTTCAACACTAAGCATATGCAACAATGTGTTTATTTTTTAAAGATTGGCAAAAAAGGTTGTGCACTAGTAATTTAGTCTCTGGCACTCTCAAGGGGTGCTCAAATGTTTCAGCACCTCTTTTTTTTGTAAATATCTTTTTATTGAAGATTTTTTTTTTTATTCTTTATTTTTGCTGTGCATGTAGTAACAACAGGCTTGCAGAGCCACAACAGCAACTGCAGGCTTTTTCATAGCATTTTACAGTGTGGCAGATTAAACAGCACATTTTTTTTTTTAAGAACAAGAAAGTATCTGACTTTTGAACATCTGTGGATTGTTTTAAACATGCTAAACTAGACAAGCTTATGGTTGATTTCGTTACGTTAAGATTATGTGGAATATATGGCATTACATTCCTGAGGAGTACAAACATTTTTACATATGCCAGGATTATAATTGTTTGAATTCTTGCTTTAGTGAAGGATCAAAATGAGCTTGACAGGTAGGAGAAGTCAGAGGAGAGACACAGTGGGAAAACATTGCATTTGCGGACATCATAGCATTGGTTATTAACGTTGTGTGTCATATACGGCAGCTAGCGAAACTATGCTGTAAGTTTACATGCGGTATACATAAATATTGCTAACTGGGATGGTCAGGTAGGTGAGTTGGTTCGTCGGCATCTGCCAGTGTCACTATTCCTAGGACATCATGCTAGGGTATATATTTAAAATCAGTGTTAGTTGGGTAGTGCTAGCTAGCTTCACAATACAGTTTAAGGAGACACATATAGGCAAGGATTAGTACATTACGATTATTAAGAATGCAGGGAGCAGTTCATGTGTAAAGAGGCCCCATTCCGCTGCCCGTGCCTATCCGATCCCCTCTGGGTGACAGGTGCATTCCTCGTGGGCTCTCTCGGGTATCCTGCTTTTCTGCGTGACAGCGGGGCAGTGTGAGCTTCTGTGCCCGAGCCTCAGCTGGGGTGACATGTTTGTTTGTCGGGCTCGTGTCCGCCTTGGGGCTGAGTTCCGTGGCACTTTGTACATCGTTGTCGGGCAGGGTAAAAGGGCTTGACGGATCTTGACTCTCTGTTGTACCCTGTATCTGCTTTTGTGTCTCGTAGGGTGGCTTGCTTGATGGCAGCACTGTAACAGCTAACTTTGAGGTTTCACACAGCACAGGCAGAAGCAGGCTCTTTAGGCTAGTTGAGTGGTGGCTTAGCTCACATTATGTCAATCTTTATGCTGGGACCCCA
This sequence comes from Pelobates fuscus, assembly GCF_036172605.1. NCBI lineage: Eukaryota > Metazoa > Chordata > Amphibia > Anura > Pelobatidae > Pelobates > Pelobates fuscus. The sequence goes on along the minus strand of NC_086329.1, from coordinate 27,463,597 downwards.
GTCTTCTTGCTGTAACCCCACACTGCCCGTCGCAAATCTGATCTAGATGAGCAGGTACTGCCTGGGAACTGAACTTCATGCAGTCGGCGCACGTGGCGCCCGCCATCTTGGAGGCATCGATCTTGCTCCCCTGCCTCAAATGCAGAATCCTGCCCATAGCCACCAGGTGAGGACCGGGATCACCCCCCCGGTCCATAGGGGGGGGGGGAACGGAGCCGGGTCTGTGCCGACCAGTGCTTTTGGTCGGGCTCTGTGGTGCAGGGTAGCGAGGCAGCGGCCGTCTGCCTCGCTCACCGCCGGAGAAGGCCCGGGTTAGGGCACCATGATCCTCTCCCCTGGGGGACTGTAGCTCAGCGAGCCAGCCTCTCCCCAGGTCCAGCTGTACCTCGGCACTGGGCGTCTGTGCTGTCGGTCTGCCCAAGTTAAAAAACACAAGATTTCAGCGTGTTGTTATGACATTTTACCGGAGCCGCTCTGACATGCGGCCATCCGGCTCGGCGGCCCGGCCCCGCCCCCTTTATTGAAGATTTTGGTTCATGAATAGGATGAAAACACGCACGTTTTAAGCATGGTAATGAGTGGTTAAGATTTTGAAGATACGCAGATCTCTTGTTTAACATCATGTAAGGAGACACGCAGGTCTCGATTTGGAGTGGTAACATACAGTGGTGTACACACAATCGATGGGACCCCCCACCACCAGACACATACAGAGACAGACAGACAGACACACACACACACACACACACACACATACAGACACACACACAGATAAATGCAGACACATGCAGAGACACACAGACACACATACACTAACACACACATTACCTACCTTTTAGGTGCAGGAGGGTGACTTCCCTGGGGTCCAGTGGCTCAGGTTGATGGGAGTCAGAGTTCCCACTTTGACTCCCTCTCATTCCTCCCACGTGGCTCCAGGTGGTTGCTGGGAGAAGTTACCGGGGCAGTCACTTCATCCCAGCATCTGACATCATCAGAGGGGGCCCGGTCGCGCTGTTACTGGGCCCACTCTGATGATGATATTCATTTCCATAGGGTGGCCCTAACAGCATGGGCCACCCGATGGGCCCCTTCATGTGCAGCTCCGGCAATTATACCGCGCGGCTGGGGCCGCAACACATGGCGGCTGACACCCAGTCGCAGGGATCCGGAGGGCGGCCGGGCCCCCTTGAGTGACGGTCCCGGTCCCCTACAACCACGGTATGTATGCCACTGGTAACATATTATACAAGTACATAATTAGATGACATAAACTTCTGTTACAAGCTGCGGGTATCGTGCACCTTGCTTCGTCTGATTGCTGGTGTCATGTGTCGACCCTGGGGTCATCTAATCAAGTTGGTGTTTCGGGTGCATGGAGTGGGCTAGTGACCCATAGGTGTCAGGATCCCGCGGGCGGCTGCGAGGGGAGGCTGCAGTCCGCTCGCGGCACTCACCCTCCAGCTGTCCGCGGTCCCCTTCCTGGCATGCGCTCTGCGGGCGGCATCCTCCCAGCCACAGATGCCGCCCGCGTCTTCCTCTACGTCCCCCAGCGGCAGCATGCATGACGCTGCACGCTGGGAGACCGTCCATTTTAATAAACGCCAGGGTCAGCCACCTGACCCGGCGTTAAAGGCACAGTGCCTCAATCACAGTGGGAGGTCTAGATATCTCCCATGTGTGATTGTTAATTCTGATTGGAAATTACCGTATTTATCGGCGTATAACACGCACTTTTTCTCCCTGAAAATAGGGAGAAAATCATGGGTGCGTGTTATACGCCGATATCCCACATTTACTTACCTGTCTTGAAGCGTGGGCCGGCTTCACAGCGCGCACCGCGGTACTGGAACTTAAATTTCAGGTTCCGGTTTCCGGCGGGACTGAAAGGAAGTGTGCACACTATTGTGTGCACACTTCCTTTCAGTCCCGCCGGAAACCGGAACCTGAAATTTAAGTTCCAGTACCGGCGGGACTGAAAGGAAGTGTGCACACAATAGTGTGCACACTTCCTTTCAGTTCCGCCGGAAACCGGAACCTGAAATTTAAGTTCCAGTACCGGCGGGACTGAAAGGAAGTGTGCACACAATAGTGTGCACACTTCCTTTCAGTCCCGCCGGAAACCGGAACCTGAAATTTAAGTTCCAGTACCGCGGTGCGCGCTGTGAAGCCGGCCCACGCTTCAAGACAGGTAAGTAAATATGGGACAGAGGGAAAGTGCACTAGGGGACACTATGGGAGAGGGGGGGACTCTATGGGAGGGGAGGGACACTATGGGAGGGGGGGGCACTATGGGAGGGGGGGTTACTATGGGAGGGGGGGCACTATGGGAGGGGGGGACACACTATGGGGGGTGGAGAATACTATGGGGGGGGAAGAATACTATGGGAGGGGGAAGAATACTATGGAAGGGGGGAACACTATGGGATGAGGGGGGGGAACACTATGGGGGGGAGAATACTATGGGAGGGGGGGAGAATACTATGGGAGGGGGGGAGAATACTATGGGGGGGAGAATACTATGGGAGGGGGGGAAGAATACTATGGAAGGGGGGGAACACTATGGGATGAGGGGGGGGAGAATACTATGGGAGGGGGGAGAATACTATGGGAGGGGGGAAGAATACTATGGAAGGGGGGAACACTATGGGATGAGGGGGGAACACTATGGGAGGGGGGGAGAATACTATGGGAGGGGGGGAGAATACTATGGGAGGGGGGTAGAATACTATGGGAGGGGGGGAAGAATACTATGGAAGGGGGGGAACACTATGGGATGAGGGGGGGAGAATACTATGAAGGGGGGGAGAATACTATGGGGGGGAGAATACTATGGGAGGGGGGGAAAGAATACTATGGAAAGGGGGGGGCACTATGGGATGAGGGGGGGGAATACTATGGGAGGGGTGGAAATTTCCTGGAATTTCCTTCTGAAAATGAGGTGCGTGTTATACGCCGGCGCGTGTTGTACGCCGATAAATACGGTATCCAATCAGAATTAACCTATGGATTTAAATATTTACCTTTCCTGTTCCTCTCTGCCCTGTTGTGGTCTTTGCTTTCTAGTATTGCTACTGAACTTGTGTTTCTGGTTACATACTCTCTGGCTTGTTTATCTGACTTTGTGACTTTCTCCTACCCTTTGACCTCGGCTTGTCTCTCGTTATTCTGTCTTCTGGTTCCCCTTACTCGGCTTGTCTCCTGACTATTCTTTGTGTGCTTAGCCCGGCCACTCTAAGGTCCGGTACTGCACCTTTTCTGTGTGTGTGTTAGCGTGTTTGGTTCCCGGAATCGTGACAGTAGGTCTGGTCTTTGATCTATGTACTTGTCAGTATTCTATGTATTTTTGTGTGCCTGAGTTACATCTTAGTACGCACAAGGTGTTTGCCTTTGTTGGTCCGGGTATCGTGCCCTCGGGTTGTGGTCTTGTCACAGCGGTAGTCAGTAGCCAGTGCGACCATATTTCTAGGTACTTGTCTAAGGTGTTAGCTGCGCCCATATTGAGTTACTCTATTGCCCAGATGTCCTCCATCTGAGAAAACCAGGTAGTTAGTGGGGAGGGGGTAACTGTTTGCTTCCAGAATTGTGAGAGAGACCTGCTTAGCTACATTTAGTATTTGTATGGTTAGTGTTTTTATGTGATGTAAGAGCATAGCTTCCGGGTTGGGGGTGTGTCTGAAAACATCTCAAGTATGTCATGTATCCCCCTCCAAAAGGGCAGTATGGCTTCACATTCCCACCAGATCTGAGGCTGAGGGTCTGGGTCCATACACATTTGCTCGAAGGTGGTGGGTTCCCGTGCCCCCAGGGAGGGTGTTAACATTGCTCTGTATTTGTCTGTATTTGAGGCACTGTAGGAAGGTGGGGGTGACCCCCTTCATTAAGTCTGGATGTTTCCTACAGTTGGCCCGGGCAAGGATGTTGTGTAGCCTGGGTGACTTTGTACGGAGCAGGTCTCTGAAAGCATTAGGGTCCAGACCCGGCGGATACTCAGCACCTCTTTTATATTCACATAAAGGTATAGCAGAGGCAAGAATATTGCAGTTTTTTTTTAATACATCCATGAAAATGTGTTTTTGTAGCCTGCAAAACAAAAGTTTTTAGGATGAAGTTTTTCTTAAATGAATTTTCAACTGGAATGGAATGTGATGATTTATGTCAGGCACAATAGAAAGTATTAGTAACTAAACCTGGACCTTTTAGTTAAAACATTTTACCAAGATTATGTGTTAAAAATGCTCATCTATTACCTTTGCATTTACTTAACATTGTTGCCCACATCAGAAAAAAGAAAATGGCGCCTTTTCATCATAAATCACGGGATAACATTTATCATTTTTAAAACCCTTCTCAGAGATTATTTAATCAGACAGGATTAGTAAATCTGATATAAATGAATAGTGATTATATACAAGTTGTCCTCATTTTGCTGTTAAAGGCCTCTTCAGAGGAACTGATGTACCAAGGAGGGGCATTCAAAATTTTTCCAGTAAGTGCCTGTTGTGCTAACCATTAATGTGTGTAATTGGCAGGCACTATGCCAGCGAGGGCACAGTCATTACATAATCAGCCATTTGAAGAGAAATGCAATGAATGAAAAGAAGTGGTTCTGTCAGTTTCTGTACTTATTGTGTTCTCAATAATTGCCCACTTGTAGCTTTACCTTTTACTAATGGAGAAACATATTTGAAGAGGATCTCACTAAATGGGTCCCCATTCATTTAAAAAGATATAAAGCTTGTTATGCCAAGGCAGTGTTTGCACTGCTCAACTGAGTGTGAGATTCATGAAGTTGCATGGTTTGCCATTCTAAGAGAGAGAGAGAAAATATATGAGATGAGGAAGGGAGAGTGAATCTCTCTGCTGGTTGTTTTATGGCTCTTTACAAAAATATCGCAAAATTGATGTTTGTCAAAACATATACACTGCATTCATCCTCACAGCTTATACTCCACATTTTTTAACTCAAACAAAATACAACAAAAAACAGTTATACTTCTATGATGTTTAATCATTATTTTTGAGAAATACGAAAAGATTATCCCCATTATGTAGCTTTCCCATTACCAGCAAACAGCTGCTTAAACATGTCTACACTCAGAGCACATGGTGGGGATGGACCATCTCAAAGCCTTCCAATATACAGTTGAAACAAAAGTTTTTTGGTTTTGCTAATTTTCATATTTGGGTTTGGCCAACATTCAGAAAATATTGATTCAGAACAAAATTAAAGTTGGAAAACATTCTGTACATGATTATTCCTATTATTCTAAAGGATACCAAATTAGGGTGCTGTTTAGTAGATAGTTCCCTAATTTAGTATCCTTAAAAATAGTAATCCTGCATAAGGGTACCAAATTAGGGAGCTTTTTACTAAACACAGCTGAAAGCTGAACATGAATAACAGGGCATTTGTTCTGCTAATTTTGGTCTTTCTGCTATGTAAGAGATAAAACCCTAATTTGCTATCCTTAAGTGGGATTGCGATATTTGAGGATATCAACTTAGGGAGCTTCTACAAAACATTGCCCTTATTTAATATCCTTAAATATGGAAATCCCACATAACGGTACCAAATTAGTGAGCTATTGTCACAATTACTTACCTCTCTTGCAGGCACCAAAATGGGGAGCTTACTGCCAAATGCTTCATTCTCCAAGCGTTCAGGGATTCTGACGCCGAACGCTTCAGCTTAGCCACTTCTTATGGCGCAATGTATATGCGTCAATGTCATTATGCTAATGACACAGATTTGCATAATTTCTACCCCCTTACGTTTTTGGCGCGTGGTTTTAAGCTATAAATAGAGCAACTTATGCTATAGTCAGTGACTAATTGTGAATCCTTATGGGTCTCTATAGAGCATTCTGTATTATCGGTGTTTATATTGGTTTCGGACTCTGGCTTGTTTTCTGAGTACTCTGACTTCTGTTATCCTTGGCTCGGCTATTGTCTCACGTTCTCCTGTCTTCTGGTTCCGACTATTCTATGTCAGTCATGTTAAGCCTTGCCATTTTAAGGTGTGGTAATAAGTTCTATTTAATTCAGATAGGGTTGCACTTTGCGTGTTGTTTTTTTTTTTTTTCAGTTGCTTAGTAGATAGCTTGCTATCTTTATGAAAACAAATGTATGCAAAACAATTTGTTTCGATTTGTTCTTAATTTGTTCATATTCAGTTAGTAAAGAATATGAAAATTCAGAATGAAAGAAATTTCACGTCTAGTTAGTTTGTTATATTTCCAACATAAGAAATTATAACTATCTCTGCATACACCTAGAGGAGGCAATAAAGGCAATTTTTGTGAGGCAATAAATAAAACATGAATAAGAGCCCCTGGTTAATGCACTCACAGTGACAGCCAGGCTGTAGTAGAAGGATGAGGTAAGGCCCCAGTGAATGTCAGGCCTTAGGCTGTCCCTTATATGGCATATTTATAGTTAGGCCTTTCTTATTTCTCCTAGCAAAATCACCCCTACTTTCTTGTTTTATATCTGTGGTTGAAGATAACAGGAAATCTTCGGGGTGGATTCATTGCTGAAGGGTAAGTTTTTTTTTTATTGATTTTATATTCATAATTTTTTGAACATAGCATTTGCAACGCTTGCACATATATTTGCACTTGCATAAGTAATAGGTTGTGATTGTCACCACAACTATTGATATATTCTTGGCCTATTTATAGAGCTGACCTCTGCATGTACCAATTCGGTAATGCAAAAAACCAACCTACGGTAATTTTTAACCCCTTAAGGACACATGACATGTCTGACACGTCATGATTCCCTTTTATTCCCGAAGTTTGGTCCTTAAGGGGTTAAAGAATGTTTCAGATAGAACCTTTTTTTGTGGGTGCACATTTTAATGTAATATGCTGTCCACACCTATGCTTCACTCACCTCGACCTTCCATTTGTGCCTCAATCTGAACATACTATTAGTCCCTGCTCACCCAAAGCATTTCCATCATGGTACAGGTAGGTGAGAGATACACAAATATTCACATTAAAGGATTCTCTAGTGCCAGGAAAACAAACCGATTTTCCTGCCACTGGTGAATCCTGGAGTGCCCTCCACCCTCTCGCCCCCCCATCCCACATCACTGAAGAGGTCAAAGCCCCTCCTATCATTTGGTGAAAAAGGTGGAGATGGGTCAGCGCTCAAATTATTAGTACAGATAAAACAACAGATGATAGGGCAGCACACCAGGGTAGGAAGGCTCCCTCAGAAGGCCTTGCAGGTAGAATAGGGTAGAAGGTAGTGGGTAGGTGGTGCCAGTAATTTGGGATAAAACAAATAAATATAGTAGTATAGTCTATGAGATATGAAATCCAGCAGTAGAGTTCAGGAAAGTATTTTAGGGACTGTATGTCAAAGCCAATGAAAATGTAGAGTATGGGGTAACAGCTCCGTAAGTTGAGGATGTTCTTACACTCCGTATGTGAAAATAAAATAAACAACTAAAGGTGCAATATATTCAACAATCAGGTGCCAATCTTGTAAAATTCTCTTATGATCCTACTCACGTTTTATAGTGCTAATGAACTAGCTCTAGTATGAAGTGCGTACAGTGGTATAATCCCCACTTATAGGATACGTGAGATGATATCTTGTCTGAAGGAAGGTCATTTATAATAAAAAGGAACAGCAATAGTGTTCTCTATTTTAAAATCAGGAAAGCAGAAAATAAAATATAAAGTGGTTACTCACATTTACACGAGCAGGTGGACTGCTCAGTGTATAGAGCTTGAGTGGTATAATCTCCCACCGAGGATTCTTTGGAGTGATGTCTCACTGGAACAGGATAAAACTCAGACGCCAGGTAAAATAGATTTAAAATAAAAAGTAAAATGGCAACTCACAAGGAGGAAGTGACCAAAATACCTTTAATAAAATTAGGGATCGACCGATATTGGTTTTTTCGAGCCGATACCGATAATCTGTTAACTTTCAGGCTGATAGCCGATAACTTGCCGATATTCTGTACATTTACCATTTTGAAAAAATAAACTATTTCTAAAGGTAAATGCACAAAATATACAAGCCACATGCACTGGATGCAGTGTGTTTAGACAGTGGAGCTGTGTATATTTGTGTAGTGTATATATAATGAATGCAGGGTGTGTTTGTGTAATGTGTATAGTTAATGCAGTGACTGTTTGTGTAGTGTGTGTGTGTATAATGAATGCAGAGTGTGTTTGTGTAGTGTGTGGTGTGTAAAGGGAATGCAGTGTGTGTGTGTGTAGTGTGAGTAAAGTGAATGAAGTGTGTGTATAGTGCATGCAGTGTGGGTAATGTGTATAGTGAATGCAGTGTGTGTGTATAGTGAATGCAGTGTGTGTGTGTATAGTGAATGCAGTGTGTGTGTATATAGTGAATGCAGTGTGTGTGTTTGTGTGTATAGTGAATGCAGTGTGTGTGTGTGTGTATATAGTGAATGCAGTATACACACACACACTACACTATATACACACTCTGCATTATATACAGAGTGTGTAGTGTGTGTGTGTATATAATACAGTGTGTGTGTGTGTGTTTTCCGGAAGGGATGTGATTTGTTTAAAATGGGGGGGAGGCATTTTTTTATTTTAATTTTTAATGTTTGTTTTATTTTTAATATTTATGTTTATTTTTTATATTTTTTTTTGTCCCCCCTCCCTGCTTGTTGCCTGGCCAGGGAGGGGGGTATGACAGTCCCTGGTGGTCCAGTGGCATTGGCTGAGCAGTGAGGGGGCCCGCAGGTAGCGTTTACCTACCTTCCATGCAGCTCCTCCAGCTCCCCACTGTAAATCTCGCGGTCTGTGTGCCGCGCGGAGCGTTGCTACGGCAACCCGTGGCAACGCTCTGACGGCCGCGGGTCTCGCGAGATTTACAGTGGGGAGCTTGAGGAGCTGCAGGGAAGGTAGGTAAATGCTTGCTGCCCGCCCCCCCAGGACCGCCAGGCTTGTAATAAGCCCAGCGGTCCTAGGAGGTATTATCGGCAATATCGGGATCTGAATTGGCCGATACCGATATTTCCGAAAATACCGAATATCGCCCGATTATATCGGTGAAACCGATAATCGGTCGATCCCTAAATAAAATACAATACAGTTTAAAATGTCCACAACGCTTTTCGCCAGCAGGCTTTATCAAGTGGAAATGCAGAGAACACAACCTGGCAAGTCTGGGTTTATAAAGGGAGTAAAACAGCTTGTGTGTTTTAAAAATAGCACCAAAATTATGTCATAATTAAATTAGATATTTTTTATGCATCATGGGGGTTGTAGTATGGTCGGCGATATCGTCATTGTGACGAAATGAGTGGGCGTGTTTGCTTCCTAATAGCGCAACGGACCTATGATGGGGCGTCAAAAGTGCTAGGGAGTGAGTGATAGGCAGCTAGGAACAAAGTGACCAAGTCACGTGGTCGGCAGCCTTATTTACCGGGCATTATGGGGATTGTAGTAGGGCTGTCATCATAGTGGCAGAGAGGGTGTGTGTTAGATAAATTTGGTGGGTGTTTCTTAATGGCGCAACTAACCTATAATGGACAAAAAGTGATCTTAAATAGGGGGACATATTATAATAGCGTGGACTTAGATGTTATACTTCCTTGGGGAGCAGGGGCGTGGTCTAGTAATGCGAGTCACTTGGGGAGTGGAAAGGGAGGGGGAAAAAGAAAATCTATATATAAAGATTGCTTATTTATAAGAGCAATCATAGAGAATTTTTTTTGTATATTCAAAACAACAACAAAAAACAACATATACGTGGACAACAATGCCCAAATAAGAACACACTAGTTAAATGCAATAACATAGGTAAATTGTAAGAAAAGCAGTGGGTGCTATATTCTTACGTGTAAAGTACATAACAGATAAAAAAATATATAAATAATAATAATAAAGATAAATAAAAATTAGGATAAATAAGAATACACAACAGATAAAAATAAAGATAAAAAAAAAAATCTTCTATCACTTACCTGGGTCAGGCTCCGTCCACGCTCCTCCCCCGCCGACGTCCGGCAATGGCTGCACACGCACATTAGACCTCCCCATAGGAAAGCATTATTCAATGCTTTCCCATGGGGAAAATCTGACGTTGGAGGTTCTCATGCATAGCGTGAGGACGTCTAGCGTCGTTTAGAAAAGTCGTCTAAGAACCCGGAAGACTCTCTAGTGGCTGTTTCGTAGACAGCCACTAGTGGAGGACTTTACCCTGCAAGGTAATTATTGCAGTTTATAAAATCTACAATAATTACACTTGCCGGGTTAAGGGTAAAGGGTGTTGGCACCCAGACCACTTCAATGGGCTGTAGTGGTCTGTGTGCCTACAGTGCCCCTTTACATGGAACCTATAGTCCTGAAAATAACAGTAGTTATTTAGGTACTATAGATTCCCTTATAACAGTGTGATCACCCCCTTTGCTCTGTGAAATTAAGTAAACAAAATAAAGATTTCTCACTTTGTTTCCAGGTCTGTAAGTCCTACGTTGCAGCCTCCAGCTCCTCTGCCGGTAATGTCCGCATCCAAGTTGATATCACTTGCGATCTCCTCATAGAGAACTAAGCATGCGTGGCAAACCGCTGCCCTCCTCCAATCAAATGCTGCTATCAGCAGCATTTTATTTCAGAACCGAGTTCCACTTGTTCCTGGAATAGGAAGCATCTCTAGTGGCAATCAAGAAGGCAGCCGATAGAGATGCATTTAACTCTGCAATGTTTTACATTACAGGGTTAAAATGAGAGGACCACTGCATTCACGCCAACCAGCCTTTAGTGGTTACCTTTAAACAATGGATCTAGGATGTCACTCATTAGGAATTTACTAGTTTGGTTCAAAGGACTCCATGGCCCACTGAAATACTCCGCACTAAGTTTTGCACTGCTTAGGTCACATGAGAAAAGTAAAGAATATGCAGAGTAGATAGACTCAATCTGCATACTTTATTCTACTTACAGGCAGTTTCGGTTTTACCCTACAACCTGTCTTTCAGTTTGAAATTAAGATATGAGAAGATATTGGAGAAGACATTGCCTCACTGTTGCTACTTTTATTGAACATGATAAAGAGAGCATGTGATCATTTTTGGTCAGTAGGTGGTGATGTTTTCATTGCTTGTTTCTTGTTCGTCACCACTATTCTGGAAATAAACATATTCTTTAATATTTCTACGTAAATGTCCTAAAGCATAACTCAAAAAAATTATACATGTAGGAATTCGAGCCCTATTCTATGTGATGCTTAAAGAGGATGTTTTAATAAATAAATAAAGTCTACAATTTATAGAGCAATTGAAAAAAATAACTAAAATTCATTCTGTATTTTTTTTATTTAGTGTTTATATTGTTTTAATTAATTAAACTATTTTGTGGTTTCCATGTGTGCTTGCGCCTCTATCTCCTGTGTATCTATTTATTGGTCTTTATGTGTATCATGTTTTGTCTTGAAATGTGTGCTTGCCTGCCTCTGTGTGTCTTTAATCATTTTGTTTCTATTTTTTGACCAATTGAAAGAACATAATTTGTGACTACTTTCAAACTGGTCTCTATTATACATGCATTTGACCATCTTTGATTTATATATTACCAGCCCCAAAGGCCCCCAACAGAGCAAATATTGGTCTGTCTATTTATGGTATTATTTAGGCATGATTTCTCAAATTTACTAGCTGTGTTGTAGGTTAGGTATAAATCAATATAAATCTAAATAAGATGAAGTTTGTTTAACATCCCTGGTACCCAGGGGAGGCCCAGCAGACTTCTCTTACCATATGAGTAATTGTGTGGGGATTAATGGAAAGGGCTCTGCTCATACATAAGGTATCCTATATTAACTCACACCTTGAGATGGTTCAAGGACTTTTAGGTTTTTTTTTACGCGCAGATATGTATGAACAATTAATCTTGATATTAACAAAGAATGTAAATTAAAACTAGAATACAACCATTTTTTTGTTGTTTTAAAAATGTCAGATTTGCAGGACAAGGAGTTTCAGATATTGCTTTCCCAGAACATGCTTATAAATCGAATCACAAAATCAGGTGCAGCCACTTGATTATCAACACCTTGCACAGTGTAATAATATCATTGCAGGCTCACCCATGGGGGCAAGTTAGGCCAGTACTCCACCAGTTTTTGCTGCAATAAAAAAAAAAAAATGAAATCAGATGTGTCTGTTGCTGTCAAACATTTATTGTTTATGTCCTTTTAATTATTCGTACCGCATCTCCTCTCCCCCTTATAACCCATCTCTATTGCTGCTAGGCCCTTGCCCAGAAATGTGATTGAATTCTATGGTAAGTTGAGTGAAGCCCCATCATTGGCTATCTGGCTGCCCCCTGTTGTTTCTAAATGTATCCTTTTAAGTCAGCAAATATGGCACTCTAAAAGACAGACCTGTCAACTAGCCTGTCATAAGCTGTTAGCACCAGAAGGTGGAGTTGGGAGAACTCCAATTCCCCTGATTCAAGTTGAGGAATCTGACTGACACCGTTTTTTAAATCCCTCCCCTTCGCTCTGAGATCTAGCTATGCTACTCTGTCTGTCTGTTTTAGTATGAACCCAGCTCTGGACACTGTCAATGGCAGCAGGCCCTGCTTTAGCATTTCAATGTGTCCCTGGCTCCCTCCTCCCTCCAATGTATTTCTGTTTCCATCAGTGCCTGCCTTAATATGATTAAAACATGGCCCCATCCCTCCCTGGCCTGAAACCAAAATCCAACATGGTGACAGGCACTGCTCCAATAGCTGTGCCTACCAGTGATTTACCATGCTACCGGCTCTCTCCTACTTTCTCCAGTGATACTAGTTTTTAAATTTTTTTATTCTGCTTAATTTTTAGATAAAAAAACACAATTATTAAATAAATAATTATATAATAGAAATATTTTCACCTCCCTCTTTTTTAAATACATGTTGGATGTGAATTACTGTACAAAAATGCAAAATGTATTCTTTGCTGACATCTTGTGGCTTGATTCTGCATTGCATCACTAATAAAGTTAAGCCTCAAAATTACTTTCGCTATTAATTTCACTCATGAATAGAAATATAGAGCTAAATGGCTTCATTGTCTTTAACCCCTTAAGGACCAAACTTCTGGAATAAAATGGAATCATGACGTGTCACACATGTCATGTGTCCTTAAGGGGTTAAAATACCTGAAGTGTCTACATATTTTTTTTTTTTTATCTTTATTTTTATTGTGTACAAGATAACATAAAAGCTGACGATGCCACAACAGCATAGTACAAGCCCAATAAAGCAAGGTTTTTCACATAGATGGCATAGGATTATTGGCACATTTTTGTATTTTTTGAGAATAAACATACATCGAGTTGTAAGCTACCAAAGTGACAAGCAGTAACATCAGGGAGCTCAACGTAGTAGGTTTTGTGAGAGTAACTCTATAAAATGCATATTCTAACAGCATGGCTAGTCTGAATAGTGCTACACAGCTAACTGGTCTGAAATAGGCATTAAGGTGGCATGTTATGCTCCCTGAGCGCTATGCTAAGCCTATTATAATTGAATGATTAGTAGTAAGACAACATTTTGCTTAGTAAAAGCCACTGGGTCTCCTTGTTTCAGGCATCCCCCACTCTGCTAAGTGGAGTGTATAGTACATGGCTCCAGGTATTCCGCCAACAGGCGGTTTGGGTAGTCCAACCGCATGTTCCCACCACCAGCTTGGTCAATTGTGAGGTTTAGTCCCTCATGCATGGAAGTTGATTTGTGCCGTTCCGCCAGCCCTAAATCACACCTTGGATCCGGTTCTTGCGCTGTCAGGGCTGGTGCAGATTCGACCTTGGGAGCGCTGAGGGGGTTAAATCGTCATGCTGTGAGGTGATACTCTGCACGGCTCACGGAGTTGTGGTTTGCATGTCGGGCGCCAGCTCTGACTGTTGGGAGTTGGAACGTGACTCCCGCTGTCTGTGACATAGCCGTGGTAGATGTACTAGGAGTGGGCGCCGTTCGGCTGTAGTGTGCTGTCAGTTTTGGGCACGGTCGGCCGCCATTTTGTTGCAGAGCGCTGGGTAGGCCCGTGTTGTAGTGCGGCCTTAGACTCTCCAGTGGAGGCCGGGATAACCCCCACCGGCCCAGAGGGGGGGAAACGGGGCCGGCTACCGCACCAAGGAGAAGGTGTGTGGCATCAGAAGGGAGGGGGAGAGCGGGACAGCGGCCGCCTGCACCGCTTCTCCTCCGAGTAGGCCGCAAACTCCAAAGCCTTAGATCACCCTTGCGGGCTCCAAAACTCCCGATCTCAGAGTCCACTGCGATGTCCACTGTCGTGTACCAGCTGCAGGTAGATTTTTTTTTTTGCTTGGATTGTGTGTTTAAGCTGTGATTTTCAGCCAGATTAACAGAGTGCCTCAGGAGCTTCTCCTACATGCGACCGGTCAGCATGGCGGCCCGGCCCGGCCCCGCCCCCCCATATTTTTTTTTACATTTTTTTTTACATTTTTTTATATTTTATTGGTTTTGTACACATGGTATACATTTCTCATTATATGGGTTATAGTAAGAACAAGTATCAATGCATTGTGGTTACAAGCACAGTCATATACGATAGTACAGTCATGAGCCTTACACATCCTCAGTCATAATAACGGTGTCATATGGACGCATACAATGGGTGACATCAGGCTGTATACTGCTATTTGTGTGCTGAGATTGTCGCTTAGTGGAGCTGCTTTGCTTTGGCGTTCTCGCAGCCCTGATCTATGTGTGTAAGGGCGGTTAGGTGAGTAGGGCGCTGGATGTAGTGCTGCTTGCCCTGTGTTTGGGAATTTCTGACAGCAGTGTAATCCCTAAGACAATGAAACCGGGTAGAACATTTAAAACAATCAAAACAATTAAAACAGCAGTGGGTGAGAGCCGTCTAGCGGTGATGGCTCGGGAGGTCGAAAGAGTAGGCAATATCCAGCCTCTGTGGATCACGGTCAGTGAGTTCCCTTAAGTGTTGCGTTTCGCACTGCTCTTGCCGTGCTTGGAGACATTCGTGCCAAGGCTTTTGAGGAGAGTCTCTGGATCATCATTGGGGGTCAGAGTGATTGCCTCGGTGCCCTGATGTACCACCAGTGAACCCGCTGTGTCCCATCTATAGCGGACAGAGTGTTCTCTTAATTTCTTAGCGACCGGTGCTAGTTGCCTCCTTGCGGCAAGGACCGAGAAGGGGAGGTCACTGTATAAGGCCACCTCGCAGCCCTCTAGTTTCACTGTCCCCAGGGTTCTGGAGCTGGCAATGTCTCTGGTTGTGGCTATGGTGTCTCTGGGGGCCCCTGCTGGTGCCGCTGGCGATTTGCGCACCCGGAAGGTGGTTAAGATTATTGGGGTGTCTGTGTTACACCTGAGGCCCATTGAAGAAACAAGCCTCATGGTGAAGGGTAGCAGGTCTTCTTCGCTCACCGTTTCAGGGATGCCCCTCATACGTATATTGCGGCGGCGGTGTCTGGACTCCAGAGAGACCACCGTGTTGTGTAGGCGTTGGACCTGGTCGGTGAGCTTGTCCAGCCGTTCAGTGTTTTCTTGGAGGTGGTTGTCCCTGCGTTTCTCTCTGGTCTCCACCTCTTGTACCCTCTGCTGTAGGATCCCAATTTCAGCCTGGGTCTCCTTTCGGTCAGCCTTCCAGACTTGTCTAAGGTCTGTTAGCAGCCTCTTGATGTCCCCCTTTGTGGACGGGGAGTCATCATTGTCCGATTCGGACATGTGAGGGGTGTCCTCGGGTTGGAGTGAGGTCTGCGAGTCTCTCTCGTCCTGGGACTCCTCGGAGGTCTCCAGCGCCATGTGCGATTCCGGCGCCATCTTAGCAGGCCGCGCTTGAGTAGGCCTCTGGAAGGCGATCCGAATGTCGGGTGCCGCGGGTCGATCCACATGGATTTGTTTTTTATGTTTGCGCCCCATATTGTCGGGTGGCGGGTAAGTTGGGAGATTCTATAGCTGTTTTTTCTGTGTTTAGCCTCTTTATCCGTGGGGCCGAGACGGAGCTCCACAGATATGCGACCGTTCAGTCCCCTGTCTACATATTTTTAACGTAATACTGCCATGTAAACATATTCCTATTCATGAATACAACCAGAACAAGGGAGTAAAGTTGAATCCAAGGGCTCAAATCTAGCTCCACACCAACATCAGAGCTAACTGCGTGCCGCAAGCAGATACTGACCTAAATCAGTAAGCATACTACTCATCAACTGACGGGGATACCGCATAGAACCCCAAACGGCATAGAAGTAACCTGATTGAGGATTGGGGCCTACTAGAGCTTGGGTTGGGGTGAGACGGCTGCTCCCCCAGTTCTCAGATCAGCGCTTTGCTGTCCCCCCTCCCCATTTGGACCAGTGGGGATTATCCCAGTCCCCACAATCGATCAGCACCTGCCCTGCCGAGAATCACTGATCGGGCAATTCACCCCAAGATGGCTGACAAAAGAATGGTGGCCTACGCAGAGCGCATGTAAACTCATACTAAAACGAATGGCAAAGACACCCAACAGCCTCTGGGACCAGTTATCCGTCCACATTGAGAAGCCGAAAGCAACGGCCGTGGAGAGAATGCGGAGAGAGGAGGGGCGGCCGGGCGGGAGACGAGCGGGTCCCCCCTGGGCGCTCCTTCTACAGCCACGTTACAACCTCACATGATGGGCCCATCCGGGCTGAAGACCACCAGGGACATACTCCCGGAGCATCGGGCACCGACGCGGAGGATCCGACGCTGTCCCCTGCAAGGGAAGAACTTGGCCTCCTACACGAGGGACCAAGTTCATGGTTCAGAGATGCAGGCCTTCACGACAGCCTGGGGCTAAAGGGGGAAGGGGGGGAGTTTGATCGACCTCTGCCTAGTATTATCTCGCCATCCCCTAAGCCATAGACTGATTCGGGACTTTGCACCCCAAGCAAACAATGAAAACATTTTTTGTAAAATTTCAAACTCTCCTATTGGTAACAGGTCCATACAATCTAGCACATAGCCTTCAAATATCAATGGACAAACATTGGCAGTACAATGAGTCATACAGAACAACTTGTGGTGTTAACTGTTCCACTGTTGTAGGCTGACACCTTTTTCACAAGTCAATGTACAACATTTCTTCCCAACTACATCTGCCTCAATGAACTGTAAGTGCTATTATTGTGAAGTGGAAGTGTCTATGAGCAGCAATAGCCTAGCTATGAAATGATAGACCATGCTTACTCACAGAACAGGTGTCAGGTCTTACTTACAACCGATTCCTATGAGTTACTTCGGGTTTCCCTCATGCTCAGACTCTGTCCCACGTTAATGACGCTTATCCTTTACACCTCAAAAGGGAACCACACCTTAGACAAGTACGTTCTTACCTACAGATTGTTGCAGACTAAGCGACTATATTCTTGATTACTGTGTACTGAACTGGATGGATTACTGACCTCGCTGCTCCACACCTGACCCGGACTCCTCTACTTCTATAGACCAGGCTGATCTCTCTACTACATTGACTTGGACTGTTCATGTACCATAAGCATCCCAAGTAATTATATTACTTAAAACAAGCTACATTTAATCGTCCCTGCAACTCTGTTATATTGTTTCAATTACCCTTCAACTTGCTACTTGCTAAGACTGTTACTTGTTTCCAATTGCTTATACCATACATTTACAGAAGTTGCTACTTGTTTCAATTAAATTTGTTAATTACTGCTGAACTAATTTTGGGAACCCACTACTAAACATTGCATTTCTGGAATTTGAGCAAATTAATTAAATATTTCACTCCAATAACACTCCTGATTATTATTTTATGGCGTTTTTTATTTGTCTTATTATAAATAAACAAGGACACTCAACTTTCCAAGAATTGCTAGCAAATTATTTCTTTTAAAGATATACTCCCAAATTAAATCTGCAGTTGTGTTCCACTTCCACTTTCTTTACAAGCATAACAGGGGACCCAAGTGTAGAATCATCCATCATCTGTTCCACTGCTCACTTCAGAGTTCGAACCTGCCTCTGAATGCATAAGAATTGTGGCTCTGGCACTTTATCAAATGGTTTCCTGTGGTCAAGCAACTGTGCACAAGCCTCACATCAACTTGTACAATGCCAAATGTTGGATGGAATGGTGTAAATCATGCTTTCATTGAGCTCTGAAGCAGTGGATATGTGTTTTGTAGAATGATGTATCAGGCGTCACAATCTAGCATTTTAATAGAATAATCTGGGTTTGGCAGATGTCAGGACAAATCTACCTAATGGAAAAATCTAACCTACTGCATAGTTCGGTGGAGAAGGGCTTATGGTCTGGAGCAAGTTTTCAAGTTGTTGGGCTAGCCCTTTATTTCCAGTGCAGATACAGGAAGCGTCAACATTTTAGACAGTTGGGTGCTTCCAACATTGTGCAGGGCATTTTCTTGTTCCAGCATGATTGAGCCCCTCCGTGCAAAGAAAGGTCAATAAATACATGATTTGATGGTTTAAGGTAGAGAACTTGTATGGCCTGCACAGACGGCTGTTCTCAACCTCATTGAAGGTGTTTACAATGAATTCAAATGCTGATTGTGAACAGGCCGTCTCATGCAACATCACTGCCTGAACTCTCACAGTTATTCACTGTGATACACCAAGGTGAATTTGGAGTGATTTTCAAGTTTTAAGGTCAAAACAAATAGAAATAGATCAATTTTCCAAGTCAACTATGCTTTCAGTTCATCTACTCTTGAATAGCTGATGGTACTACTTTCTCGTCATCTAGTTTGTCAGAAAATTATGTTTAAAACTTTAAAATATCATTAAAAATATTGTAAAAAATGATCATAAATTGTATAAGTCAAAAAAAGAAATATCCAGGCACTCAAGTGTTAAAGCCGCAGGCAGATTTTAATGGAACAAGGAGAGCAGCAACATTTCGACCTTCACAGAGGTCTTTGTCAAGCTCATAAATTGTATAAAACATGACATGACTTTGTGTCCACTTGCCAATTGTTGACCACTATATGTCGCTATTGTACCTCGCGTGCCATAGAATTGTGTAAGTTCTAAGAAACAAAATTGATATAATTAAAAATTGAAGTAATCTATACATAAATATAGCAAAGGGTTTTTTTTAATTAAAAGAATTATTTACAGAGATCTGTAGTGTATACTATGAAAACCTTTCTTATTAATGAAAAGAAATTTACCTCTGTAAATGGATATGCTAGCAATGTAAGGAGCGAATTATGTTTTAAACTATAAATTGTTCCAATGTGCCCAGCTATTTAATATCACTTTATAAATGTACTTGTTAATGTAAACCCCTGTAAACATAATGGCTTGAACTTCAACAGGTTAAATTAAAAAAAGTGTGTGTTTAAGGAATCCAATACTTACCATGGCGATCCGCTGCTTTTCTGATCTGGCGGAACCGGCGCTTCTGTGCCTCCTGAACTCTCTGACAGCCTCGTGGATGCCGGCTGCTATTTGCACAGCCCTATTGATGACATAACGCACGCGAGCCGGCGTCATGACCTCAGTGGGACCAAACCCACCAAACACCAACGCACTCTCACGGTCTGGGGGCATGGTTACCCTAAACACGCCCGCAAACATATAAAAGCTCACTTAGCCCAGCACACAGTGCCTTGTTGTGGTCCATAGGTTTCTAGTGTCCCAAGAGTGTGTTCTTATTCTGTATTTTGTCCTTTTGGTATTTGACTAGGCTTTTCCCCTGACTATTCTGTTTTCTGGTTTCCTTGACCCAGCTTTGGCCATCATTCTTGTGATTCCAACGTTTACCTTTTTTTTTTTTTTTATTAGTGCGGCCACTCTAAGGACCAGTATAGGTACTTTCTCTGTCTCTATTTCTGGTGGGTGTGTATTCTGCATGTTGGGTTACTTTGTGACACCATGCTCCTGTATTTTCTATATATTTTTTATTTTTAAAGGATATGCAGGCCTCTCCACACAAAGCTAGTTTCATTACAAAAGGTTGAGAAACAGGCTGTGAAATTCATTAGATATACTTTGAAATGAAAGTGAATTCAAAGTAAATTTCAAATTTAAGGCCAAAATATCGTAATTGGAAAAAATATCGAAATCTACCATGGTTCCAGTGCAGCTATTTGTCTTAAATTTGAAATTCACTTTGAATTCCCAACAATTCTCAATTTAGTGAATAACCCTCATAATTTCTGTTGCGGGATGACAAGTCAGTCACTCCTTTGGTGCGGGGAGTTGAGGCAGCAAATTAAATAATTTACCCTTCTATGATAAGACAACTAAAAGAAAAATGCCTCTTCAGAATCATATAGGCTTTGTTAAAAATAGAATGTGATCTGTCTATTCCATTATGTCAAACAGTTGTATAATTGTTGTACAGAAGATTGATTTCACATTTACCACTAAACGGCTACCATTAAAAATGTATTATTTTGAATTGGATGTTTGTTTTGTAACTCTGCAACAAGCTGCAGGCAGAATCAAAGGGCAAAACAAATCTTGTAAAGAATTGCTATGCAGATACTTAAAGGGACACTGTAGGCCCCCAGACCACTTCAGCTCATTAAAGTGGTCTGGGTGCTGTGTCCCTTTTGCACCTAGTACTGCAATGTTAAAGGAACTCTCCAATGCCAGGAATACACATCAGTTCCTGCAGGAATACACATCAGTTCCTGCAGTGCCCCTCTCCCTCCCACCCCCCATCCTATGTTGCTGAAAGGGTTAAAACCCCTTCAGTGACTTACCTGAATCCAGCGTCGATGTTCCTTGGCGCTGGGTCGGGCCCCGCCCACGCTCCTTCCCCAGCCGGCAATGGCCACGCGCGCATTAGACCTCCCCATTGGAAATCATTATTCAATGCTTTCCTATGGGGATTCCGGTGACGCTGGAGGTCCTCATGCATAGCGTCTTCAACACTTTTCGTGTTCCAAGAACATGGAAGTCCCTTTAGTGGATGTCTGATAGACAGCCACTAGAGGAGGACTTAACCCTGCAAGGTAATTATTGCAGTTTATAAAAACTGCAATAATTACACTTGCAGGGTTAAGGGTGGTGGGAGTTGGCACCCAGACCACTCCAATGGGCAGAAGCGGTCTGGGTGCCTGGAGTGTCCCTTTAACCCCTTAAGGACACATGACATGTGTGACATGTCATGATCCCCTTTTATTCCAGAAGTTTGGTCCTTAAGGGGACATTGCAGCTCCAGAGAACTGCAATGTTTACATTGCAGCACTAAGTTAGCCTTTAATGGCTATCTACCAGACAGCCACTGGTGGCACTTGCAGAATCGTAACGGACTTTTGGTCTGTTATCTGACGCTGGACGTCCTCACGCTCTGCATGAGGACCTCCAGCATCAGATTTTTTCCCCATAGAAAAGCATTGGTTCAATGCTTTTCTATGTGGAGGTCTAATGCGCGCGGCATTTGCCGTGCATGCGCATTAGACCCTAATTATTGCAGGACGGAGAAGAGGGCAGAGTTTCGAGCCAGCGCCGAGGGACATCAGCGCTGGGATAAAGTAAGTAAATAAAAGGGTTTTTAACCCTTTATTTACCAGGATGGAGGGGCGCGAGGGAGGGGGGAGGCAGAGGGATCGGTAGTGCCAGGAATAGAACTTTGTATTCCTGGCACTACAGTATCCCTTTAAGATACAACAACTCCACTGGAGTATTTTTCTTTGGTAGATTGCGATTTGATAATTTCTGAGCAGCATACAAATTAGGAAATATCAGCCGGAAACTAAGGATACTATTCATTTTGAGTTTTTGCCTTGACTGCCACTAGAGGTGTTCCTTGGCAGCTTTGAAAAGGCAGTTTTACATTAAAAAGCCTGCAGAGACATGCTATAGACAAGAGAACGACTACATAAAGCTGTCATTTTTCTTGTGAGTATAGTGTCCCTTAAAGGGAAACTATAGGTTAGGAATACACAATTGTATTCTTAGCACTATAGAACCCAGCACTTGTCCAACACAGCACTTGTCCCCCCTGCACCCTTTTGTCACTTACTTGAATCCAGCTGGGTCAGGCTCTGCTTCTGCTCTTCCTTCCCTGATATCGGGGACCTAATGCACATGCACAGCAATTGCATTAGAACAACCCCATAGGAACCTAAGTAGTTTAAGGTGACATTGGATGTCCTCATGCAGAGCATCCAGCTTACGTTACGTGACCAAAAGGCACCCAACAACCCGTAAATGCCTCTAGTGGGTGTCTGGTAGACAGCCTCTTGAGGTGGGGTTAACCTTGCAATGTAATTATTGCAGTTTATCAATAACTGCCATAATTACAAATGCAGGGTTAAACTGACAGGTGGTAAGAGAAGAAATATTTCCCTGGATTCTATGCCCAACCATCAAAGGAGGTCTAGAGTCCGGGAAAAAGGTCAGGGTGGTGGTACCAGTTCCACCTAATATGGGCTTGAACCCGGAAAATGTGAGTACAGAAAAAACACTAAAATCGGGTAGTACCCCTTTAAGGAGTGCTCCCAATTAACTGGTATAGATGTTAGTGGACATGCCTAAAACAGACAGGAAAAAATAATAAAAAGATATACCAATAAGCTTAATCTGAGAGAATAAGGAAACAGATGAAGGGGTTATAGCAACTATCAAAAGTAAGGTACACAGAGTATATGGTAAGCTCCCAAGTATCCTGGCTAAACAAATGTTACAATTAAACTTTATTAGCTGTTGCCAAAAAGATACAGTTGCCTCAGTGTACTTTTGCAAGTATTGCTGCTAATCCCTATAACGTTACTGGGAGACTGCTTCAAGGGCTGTACAGCGATAAAAATAGTTATCCTTAATGTTAGAGCGATTTAACAGCCGAAGCAAAGAAAATGGGAAAAATATATTATAACCCTATTGAAGCAGACATGCCAGTAATACAGGTGCAGTAAAATGGGGAGAGAATAGTAAGATAATGTATCCTCCCCTGCTAAACACCTATAATGAATATACAGGTAGACAAAGGGAAATAGGGGGGAGAACCTGTGTGAGATTGTCCCCTAATCGAGGAGGGCAGCTATAGGTGCTAAATCCAAAACCAAGGAATATCTGTCTTAGTCCTATGATAACTGAAAGCACTACTATGCTAGTTCCCTGCAAACTCCTTTTAACACCTTCGTGGGTGTTCTATGCTAACACTCGCGCTAGGAGTAAAGTCCCTATGCAAATCAACTACCTGTTGAAATTCCTATTCTCCGTAAAGCATGATATGATCGGCTTACAAAATAATACAAAACATAAGTGCGATAAAGGATTCCCTTAAGTGCATAGTGAGTGCACGGTGAGTGCTCTAGTGAAGTGTAGGGATATCCTAAGGCGAAGACCCCTGACAGGTGCACTGCACCCAGACACAAACTGCACCCAGACTTAAACTGACAGGTGCACTGCACCCAGACCACTTCAAAGAGCTGAAGTGGTATGGGAGCCTATAGTGTCCCTTTAACCCCTTAAGGACACATGACATGTGTGACATGTCATGATTCCCTTTTATTCCAGAAGCTTGGTCCTTAAGGGGTTAAGTATCAGTCAGGGAGAGAGGAATCATTGAAATGGCAGATACAATTTTTGTTTCTAACACCACTATCTCATAAAGGTGTATTTTTAACATTTTTATATATACCTTTTTATAAAAAAAAAAAAAAAGTCAGATTTGTTTTTGTTTACTTTTTTATTATTGTCGTAACAAAGACTTGGTAAGCAGGTTCCCCAAACTACACATACGGAAAAGCCCTGTAAAAGATTTTGTTGGTATATTTATTAACTTGTAGTGACTTGATTGGTCAAATCAAGGTTTTAGTCTCAAATTGCTCATAGACTTGCATCTCTCCGGCACTGTCAAAGAACCATAGCTATAGTTTCTCCCCCCCCCCAAAAAAAAAAGGTTTCTTTCAAAGCTGTGTACCTGGCAGCAATTTGGATTACCTTCTCTTTTTGCCTTCTTAAATCTCTTTATCCTGTTACTTCCTACTGTTTAGGACGTAGGGTGATAAGGGGGGAAATTAGATACCTGCATCTTCTGTAGAGATTGTGGTGGAGTGCTGTATGGACCATGGTGACAAGTTTATATATTTTTCATTGTTTATTATTGCGTTTCTGATCACATTCAACAACATTCACATGTGACCTGTGGAGGAAAAAAAAAAACATGTCTCCAGGTTATTAGAAGCAATACAATTTAATATATATTTCATTTAATTTTGTGATAACTAAAAAAACAATTTCCCTCCAAAATCATATGTTTGTATAATAAAAAGAACCAGAGCTGTATATCTGATTTTTTCAGAAAATCATATAATTGTTTTATAGAAGATTGATTTCACATTTACCACTAAACGGCAATCATTAAAAATTAATTATTTGGTATTGGATGTTTGTTTTGTAACTCTACAATAAGCTGCAGGCAGTTTGAAGAATCAAAGGGTAAGAGGAATCTTGTCAAGAATTTCAACTCGGATATTTAAGATACAACATGACTCCAGTGGAATATTTTCATTTTAAGTGCCTCTGGGTGAGATGCTAGGTTGAAGACAATTCAGAAAACCCAAGGGAAGACTAAACAATCTTCAGCTATTTAAGATGGCAATAAATACCATTACTTTGCCTTAGCAACAAACAGCCCTGCCAGACATGCCAAGTAGATGTACAGTATTTGTGATTAGACATTCTTTCGTAGATATCACTAAGATGTTTGGTCCAACAGTTTATTTTGAATATTTCTAAGGGCATTTTCTGCACCCATGTCACAACTGCTTTTTGTGCATGCTTGAGTGCTGGAATATTTTAGGCTTCTATCCAAGTAGGTGATAATCCAGAAACATCATATGATTTTCATCTACTTAGCAAGTAGGGGACTCTAAAGGTTGCTTGGAAACAATGTGTTGTGCTGAACCCAAGTATCGCAATATAGGTAGTCTCAACCTCGCCTGGCCTGTGTTTAGGGCTCTTTCATTTTTTTTGGACAACTAAAGAGTGTGGGGTGTAAATATATTCTTAGAGGAGTTTTGGTTGATATTTAGCCAATTTTGCTTTAGATATATCTCTGGTAGGCCAGATAGAAAGAGTGAATAATACAACATATGATAACTGAAATATTAAGTTTATCAACAGTGAACATAGTTGATAACATTCCAATGACCAATATTTAAAATCTTAAGAAAAAGTAAAAAAAAAACAAAACAGGGATAGATCATGCTCAGCCCATGATGTCTTCAATACCCACACAATAAATCATCAGGGAAAGGTTTGTGTAGCAAATAACTTGAAAACAGACATTTAAGTACACCTAGTGACAGATGTGATTAAATAATGTGTCAGAAAAACTCCTGACTTTAAGTAGACCTGTTATAAAAAGGAATCAGTGACATGTCCGCCATCATGTAAGTCTACAGTCTAGTAATATATTGTGATGGAGAAATTGCCTTTAGTCTGTAAGTAGAGAGTTTCAATGTGAATCGTTGCACATATGAAGTTTAACCCCTCTGCTGCCGGAGGTGTAACTCCACCTCGGGAAGCATCATTGAGAGTTCTTGACTGGTTAGTGTCAACGGAAAGTTGCACAGAATGTCAGTCATTGACTTAGAGCGGTCAGCAAATGATTTGCAACAGCAAATGCTCCAGGTGCTTCAGATGCTGCAGCTCTGCCAGAACCAAGGAGCATGGGAGAGAAGCAAAGACCTGGATAAGGGAGCAAATCCTTGCTAAATGGAAAGTGGGCTGTAGTGGTTATGATGCTTGGAGTAACCCTTTAAGCTAAAGGCTCAACTTCCGGTGGACAATGGTTGTCCTACACAAGGCCAGCCGAAGGTCCTTGCTTGCATATATTTCAGCTTAGGGTCTGTCTGGGTTAACTGGAAAACAGAAAATGTCCTGGTATCTTGTGTAGCCTAGAGCTGACTGCGGTGTGCTTGCAGTGAAGAGATGTGAGGAGCAGTTGCAGCCAATTACTTTTTGCCATATGCATAGAGGTGAAGGCAGCTAGGTTTACTTTGTGTCATACCTTGTGAGCAAGGCTCTGTATATGTGGAGAGAGAAGGAAACAAGTTGCTACCCAGTGCTGAACCAGGGAGTGATCAGTGGCAGCTGGTATGGAATATATATTAATATGATTCACATACATTAATATACAAATGTATATGTATATAGTACACTCAGAAATCAGACATTTATAAAATAATAAAGACTTTGCACCTCATATAAAGTTACTCCTAAAGTCCAAACTTTAGTGAATGAAGATGGACATAGGCTCATGTAAAAGCCAACATTTATTGTTAAAACACCAAAAAGTCCTATTAAACCATGAGAATTCATCATCACCTGAAGAACAGTTCTCAGAATATTTCTGGTGGACACTGGTACCGTGTTCAATACTGTAATGGTACATACCTGGTTCTCGTGCAAGCCGGGGTCCTCAGATCGAGCCGCACATGACTCGAGTGCTCCTGCCTCCAGATGAGCCACGTGCGGCTTGAACACTCTTGGTGCGCCGCGCGCCGAATGGTCTGATTTACAGTACAGTATTAAGAACGTTGCTTGTGTCCCGGGGAAATTGGAGTCTAATCTTGTGGTTGGCTCCCATTGGCCCAAGTCATTCCTGCGCCCCATTCCAGCACGGTCTGGGGCGCAAGCATGACGTGGACCAATCAAATTAAACAAGGGATTATTTAAATTTACCTGGCCGTAGATTCTGTGCCCTATTGTGGTTTCTGTTTCCAGTATCCTTAAGTGTGTTTCTTGAGTTATTATATTATTCTGTCATTGACTTTGTTTCCTGACTCTGAATTTCTCTTTAACCCTTTCCTATCTTGTTTGCCCTTTTGACTATTACGTGTACCTGACTCTGGTTAGCTCTCGTTTTTGCTATCTCTCCATTACCCAGACCACGGCTTGTATTTCGACTATTCTTTACTCTATCTAACGTTTAGTCCGGCCACTCTAAGGCCCGGTAAGATGTTTATATTTCTTTTGTCAATTCCTTGCTATCCTAAACTCTGTGTGTTAGGGTTATACTCCGTTTTGCCCCACCGTGCACATGGTCCCATGCCCAAAACAGTTCCATACACTCGATGACAAAACACCGCTGGACAATTTAAGATGGCCGCCACCACATGTTTGAATCTGTTCCAGTTAAAAGTCCAAGGGGCAGAAAAAGTACTTTTGAACATGGGTTATCACAGGGCCCATAGTCCCAGGGTAGGAGGCTGGCAAACAGGCCCCTCTAAAAACCAGTGGCAAAGTGGATTTTGTCACAACACTTATACAACATATAAGAAAAGCAAGCAGCACATCATATATAAAAGAACGAATAGATACCACAAAGACGTAACTAGAAACCATGGAGCCCTGGTGTGAAAATTGCCCTAGGGACCCCCCCCATACGTCTACCCCCCACCCCATACATCCCTGACCCCCTACACGTCCCCGCTCCCCCACATGCAGACACGCACAGACACACACACACTGTCATGTAGACACACACATGTAGACATATATATACATACATACACACACACACATTCAGTCACACAGACACACACACACACACACACACACACACACTGAGACCCATACATACAGACAGACACACATACATGCAGACATGTAGACACACACACACACATAGAGACACATACACACAGACACACATACACTAACACACACATGCAAAATGTTTGTCACCCTCCTGTTTCTTACCTTTTAGATGCAGAAGGGTGACTTCCCTGGGGTCCAGTGGTGGCTCAGCCTGATGGGTGTCAGAGTTCCCACTCTGACTCCCTCCTCTCTTCCTCCCGTGTGGCTCCTGGTGGTTGCTGGGAAGAAGTGACTGGGGAAGTCACTTCCTCCCTGCACTCTGATCATCACTCTGACCATCACAGGGCCCCCGGTTGCGCTGTTAAAGTGCCATAGAGCTAACCGGGCCCCCTGGATATTCATTGCCATCGGGTGGCCCAAATGGTGGAAGACCAGTTAGACCCCCAACCATGGCATACTAAATCAACGCGCTACCTGCAAAGATGCTCCCATTGTGCTGAACGCTCCTGGAGGAAGTCTCGCACCCAGTCAGACTTTCTCCATTATAGATTCATATTAAGTTCATACAGCGCAGCCCTTGTCCTTGATAAACAGTCCTACTTTTCCTCTCTCATTAGTTCATGCTCCCGCAATCCCAGGCATCTCTTTGACACCTTTCATTCTCTTCTTCACCCTGCTGTGGCCAACCCCCAGACTAACCTTACTGTTGATAACTTTGCATGTTACTTTACTGACAAGATTGAACAGCTAAGGAAATAATTCTCCCCTCCTTGCCATTCTGTTTTTCAACCACACATAGATCATACCCTTCAGACATTCTCCCCGGCTACTGACCAAGAGGTGGCTGCTCTTCTCTTTTCCTCTCGCCCCACCACTTGCCCACTCGATCCTGTCCCATCTCACCTTATTAGATCTCTCTCCACTTGTCTCGTGCCTTCCTTAACGCACATCTTCAACTGCTCTCTCTGTTCTGGCATTGTCCCTGCTGACGTTAAACATGCCATTGTAGTACCTATACTAAAAAAAACATCCCTCGACCCGTCCACCCCCTCTAACTATCGTCCCATATCCCTGCTCCCTTTTTCCTCAAAGCTTCTAGAAAGACTTGTCTTTATCCATGTGTCTCATTTCCTCAATTCCAGTTCTCTCCTTGACCCTCTTCAATCTGGCTTCCGCTATCTCCACTCTACTAAGACTGCACTTATCAAAGTTACTAACAACCTAGTCACAACTAAATCCAAAGGCCACTACTCCATACTAATTCTTCTTGAACCCTCTGCGGCCTTTGACACCGTTGATCATGCTCTCCTTCTTCAAACTCTTCAATCACTTGGTCTCTGTCCTCTCGTGGTTTTCCTCTTATCTCTCCCAACGCTCATTTAGTGTCTCCTTTTCTAATGATACCTCCTCCCCTCGTCTTGTCTCGGTTGGAGTCCCCCAAGGCTCTGTCCTTGGTCCCCTTCTATTTTCTCTTTATACTGCCTCTCTTGGCAAACATATTACCTCTTCCACTACCACCTGTACGCTGATGACACCCAGTTATATCTCTCCTCCCCGGACTTCTCCCCTGCCGTCCTGCAACGTTTCACTTCTTGCCTTTCTTCCATCTCTGACTGGATGTCCTCCCACTTTCTGAAACTCAATCTCTCTAAAACTGAGCTCCTTGTCTTTCCTCCTCCTAATACTGATTCTCCTCTTTCGCTCTCCCTTCAAGTTAGTGGTACCCACATCAGTCCATTCTTGCAAGCACGCTGTCTTGGCGTCATACTTGATTCTGGCCTCACCTTTGAACCTCACATCCAGCATTTTGCCAAATCCTGTAGATTCCATCTTAAAAACATAGCCTGCATCCGCCCCTTTCTTACACAAGATGCTACCAAGTTGCTTGTCCATGCTCTAGTAATTTCCTGCATGGATTATTGTAACCCTCTCCTGATTGGTCTTCCCAAAAGCCGTACTGCACCGCTACAGTCCATAATGAACGCTGCTGCCAGACTGATTTTCCTCTCTAGTTCTCTCACACCTCACCCCTCTGCCAGTCCTTACATTGACTTCCTGTATGCTATAGGAGTCAATTCAAGATACTAATTCACACCTATAAAGCACTGAACAACTCTAGCCCCTCATATCTCCTCACAGATCCATAGGTATGTCCCTTCTTGGTCTCTCCGCTCTGCCCGTGACCATCTCCTGTCTGTTGTCTGCACCGGTACGGCCAACTCACGCTTGCAGGACTTCTCGCGGGCGGCTTCCTTCCTATGGAATAGCCTGCCTACCGCCATCAGACTCTCCCCTAGTCTTGCATCTTTTAAGAAGTGCCTTAAAACCCATCTCTTTAGGAAAGCTTATGGCCTCCAAGACTAACCTCTACCTCACATACCTGTCTCTTGCTCTCTCCTAAAGGGCAGCCCACCTTGTTTGACTGCAAATTCCTGTCCTAATGTGTTTTACACCCCACCTCCTATAGAATGTAAGCTCGATTGAGCAGGGTCCTCTTCAACCTATTGTTCCCGTAAGTTTTTTGTAATTGTTCTATTTATAGTTAAATCGCCCTCTCATAATATTGTAAAGCACTATGGAATCTGTTGCCGCTATATAAATGGTAATACTAATAATAATAATAATTTTTAGAGAGATTGAGTTTCAGAAAGCGGGAGGACATCCAATCAGAGATAGAAGAAAAGCAAGTGGTGACATGTTGTATGAAAGCAGGGGAGAGGTCAGGGGAGGAGAGGTATATCTAGGTGTCGTTGGCGAACAGGTTGTAGTGGAATCCATATGAATTCATGTGTCTTTTGTACACAGAATTACCAATATATGAAGTGCCAGTTAATCAAAACATTTTATTCTTAACATTTAAAGTACAATCATACTTCAAGAGTACGACAGTTATATATAAATAATTGCTGTGTCTATATACTGGTACTTTATTTAAAATGCATAAATACTTAGATGGCTTAAATTGCACTAGACATTTAAAGTAAACACATACATTTAAAATGCTCTTATTATATATTGTTACAGATAATGTATTATGTATGTTATTTAAAATTGCACTTGTACATTTTTAAAATTTACTCATACATATAGCACAGAATCCATGAATTTGCTGTGAGCCATACAAACGTATTACTAGAACAAAAAAAAAAAAAAAGAGTACCTAAAAAGACATAAAAAAGATCTTTGTAACAGTTTTATAAAGTGAAACACTCAAACGCAATATACCTTGGGTATAAAGTTCCCAACAGAGAAACCAATTTCCTTTCATCTCTGTCAACATTTTTAAAATGATTTGTACCTCTCCAATGTTTATATATATATATATATATATATATATATATAATAAATAAATAAATATATATATATATATATATATATATATATATAATAAAATAAATTATATATATATATACTCTTTATCCTTAAAACCAATAGACCACTAGGTTCTTGATTATGATACAATTTAAAATGAGCTGACACACAATGTTGCTCACATCCTGTCTATAAATTGCATTGTATACTTACTCATTTATTCTTTTATGTAAGGGACACATAGCTAAATTAATGAAATTCTTAGTAGAGCTGGGTTAAGGTTGCCCAGGACCTAGGCAGGGTGCCAGCTTAAGGCCCTCTGCTAGAGCTCTGGGCCCTGTTTTTGTGAAAGGTGTGTATTGACCGAGTGTTTTGTATGTAAACGTGGGTGGTGGGTGAATTGGGTCCTTGGTGGTCTGGTGTCGGGCTCCATCGTCTGTACCCAGTAGTGTATTTTGGATTTGTGCCGCCCTAGGCACAACTACATTTGGGCACCCCCAAAATCTACATTTGCCCCCCCAATTCTCCCCAATTCATGTCAAGGCCACTTTTTTGACTGACAGACACATGCCCTCATTGATACATGCACTGATATACACTCACTGACAGATACACAGTCATTGGCACACACATACAGTCATTGGCAGACACTGTTTAACCAACACACTCATTGGCACACACTTTCACTGACAGACACACACTGACAGGCACACACTCTCAGATACACATAAAATGACATACGCACACACTCACAGGCACAGCCATTCTCACTGAAAGAAACACGCTTTCACTCACTCACAGACACACACTGACGGCTACATTCACTCACTCACTCGCTCACTCACAGTAAGCTGGACAGCCCCAGAACATGAGGCAAAAAAGGCATTTGTCTGGGAGCTTGGGGTGGCGATTTTTGGCTCCCCCCCGAAAGTGCCGCCCTAGGCAAATGCCTTGTTTGCCTTGTGGTAAATACATCCCTGTCCAGGGGCGGACTGACCGGTCGGGCACTTCGGACATGGTCCGAGGGCCCGGCCGGGAGGGGGGCCCGCCATCAGGGGGCCCGGCCGCCCCTTTAAATGCTGCAGCCGCCTGAGCGCTCTCTTAAGAGCGCTCAGGCGGCTGCAGCTTCTCACCTCCCCTCCCCGTAGCGTGGCCGAGCTGCTCTGCGTCCGCGGTGCCGGCCGGAGTTATAGGAAGGTGCACACACACTGAGTGTGCACCTTCCTGTCAGTCCGGCCGGGTACAGGAAACAGAAACTCCTGTTCCGCGCGGAACAGGAGTTTCTGTTTCCTGTACCCGGCCGGACTGACAGGAAGGTGCACACTCAGTGTGTGTGCACCTTCCTATCAATCCGGTCGGCACCGCGGACGCAGAGCCTCTCGGCCACGCTACGGGGAGGGGGTAAAAAGAGAGAGGGAGGGAGGGGAGGGGGGGTTAAAAGAGAGAGGGGGGGGTAAAAAGAGAGAGGGAGGGAGGGGAGGGGGGGTTAAAAGAGAGAGGGAGGGGGGGTTAAAAGAGAGAGGGGGGGTTAAAAGAGGGAGGGGGGGTTAAAAGAGAGAGGGAGGGGGGGTTAAAAGAGAGAGGTGGGTTAAAAGAGAGAGGGAGGGGGGGTTAAAAGAGAGAGGGAGGGGGTAAAAAGAGAGAGGGAGGGGGGTAAAAAGAGAGAGGGAGGGGGGTTAAAAGAAAGAGGGAGGGGGGTTAAAAGAGAGGGGGGGTTGTTAAAAGAGATGGGTTAAAAGAGAGAGGGAGGGGGGTTTAAAAGAGGGAGGGGGTTAAAAGAGAGAGGGAGGGGGGGGTTAAAAGAGGGAGGGGGGTTAAAAGAGAGAGGAGGGGTTAAAAGAGAGAGGGAGGGGAGGTTAAAAGAGAGAGGGGAGGTTAAAAGAGAGAGGGAGGGGGGTTTAAAAGAGGGAGGGGGTTAAAAGAGAGAAGGAGGGGGGGTTAAAAGAGGGAGGGGGTTAAAAGAGAGAGGAGGGGTTAAAAGAGAGAGGGAGGGGAGGTTAAAAGAGAGAGGGGAGGTTAAAAGAGAGAGGGGGGTTAAAAGAGAGAGGGAGGGGGGGTAAAAAGAGAGAGGGAGGGGGGTAAAAAGAGAGAGGGAGGGGCGTAAAAAGAGAGAGGGGAGTAGGGGGGTAAAAAGAGAGAGGGAGGGGGGTAAGAAGAGAGAGGGAGGGGGTAAGAAGAGAGGGGGGTAAGAAGAGGGAGGGGGTAAGAAGAGGGAGGGGGTAAGAAGAGAGAGAGGGGGTAAGAAGGGAGGGGGAGTAAGAAGAGGGGGAGGGGGAGTAAAAGAGGAAGGGGGGAGTAAGAAGAGGGGGAGGGGAGAGTAAGAAGAGGGGGGAGGGGGTAAGAAGAGGGGGAGGGGGTAAGAAGAGGGGGGAATAAGAAGAGGGAGGAGTAAGAAGAGGGAGGAGTAAGAAGAGGTGGGAGTAAGAAGAGGGGGAGGGGGAGTAAGAAGATGGGGAGAGTAAGAAGGGGGAGTAAGGAGAGGGGGAGGGGGGAGTAAGAAGAGGGGAGAGTAAGAATGGGGGTAAGAAGAGAGTGGGAGTAAGAAGGGGGTAAGAAGAGGGGGAGGGGGGGTAAGAAGAGGGGGAGGGGGAGTAAGAGGAGGGCAATTGCCCCCTCCCCTGTCCGCAGGCACCGTGCGGGCAGCCGGCAGGGGAGGGAGGAAGAGAGGACCCGGGAGCTCAGCCTGCAGCTCCTCTGGGTCCTTCTTGCGCGAGCACAGATCGTTGCCGCGGTTACCACGGCAACGTTACGGCTCTTGCAAGAGTAAACTCTAGCCCTGGAGCTACGGGCTAGAGTTCACTCTCAACACTGTGACCACCAGGTATTCCTGGTGGTCGCAGTGGTGAGAGTGAACTTTCGCCCCATAAACACACTGCCCCCACACCATACACATTCACACACTGCCCCCACACACACCATACACACACACTGCCCCCACACACACCATACACATTTACACACATTGCCTCACACACACACACATACACTGCCCACCCATACACACACAGCCCCCCATACTAACATTGCCACACACATACACAGCCCCCTCGTACACACATTGCCCCACACACCCTACACATTCACACACTACACCCCCTCACACACACTGAACCTTTCACACAGACTGCACCCCTTACACATTGCACCACTGCTCCTATACCCTACTACAGCCTCATATCCCAGCAGACCCCAGGTAAGTTGTCAAACTGTTCTTAAACGGTTTGACTACTTACTCTGGGAGGGGGGCCCGGCCCTCCTGGCACCATAACGACTACACAGAGTAGTAGTGGTTATTGTGCATGGATTATTTCTTTAAATAATCTACGAGTGCCCCAGTAGCCAGCAAGCCAGCCAACCCACAGGCCAGCCAGCCCACAGGCTGGCCAGTAGACAGCCAGCCAGCCTACAGGCCACCAGTTGGGCTTAAAGCCAGCAACCCCACAGCCTGCCAACCGCAGCCAGCAAGCCACAGCCAGCAAGCCACAGCCTGCCAGCCGCAGCCAGCAAGCCCACAGCCTGCCAGCCGCAGCCAGCAAGCCCACAGCCTGCCGGCAGTAGCCAGTAAGCCCACAGCCTGCCAGCAAGCCCACAGCCTGCCAGCCGCAGCCAGTAAGCCCACAGCCTTCCAGCAAGCCCACAGCCTGCCAGCCGCAGCCAGCAAGCCCACAGCCTGCCGGCAGTAGCCAGCAAGCCCACAGCCTGCCAGCAAGCCCACAGCCTGCCAGCCGCAGCCAGTAAGCCCACAGACTGCCAGCCAGCAACAGTAATTAAGGTAAGAGGAGCCAACTTGGCCTAGGTATCAGCTATGTTGTGTTGCTATATTGTGAATAGGAACCAGAGTGTTGGAGAGACCCCCCTCCAGGCCCCATTAGACTCCATTGTAGTCTCTAATGGGACCTGGAGGAAATTCTTTCTAACACACTCTCTAAAGGACACTGAGATAGCCTCTGCTAGAATGCTCCCCCCCTCCATGGCCCATTAGCCCTCAATTGTAGTCTCTACTGGGGCCTGGAGGCGACTGTTTCCAGCAGGGACACTGAGATGGCCTCTGTTAGAAAGACCCCCTTTCAAGCCTGTTAGACTCCATTGTAGTCTCTAATAGGGCCTGGAGGGGATTCTTTCTAACACACTCTCTAAAGGACACTGAGATAGCCTCTGCTAGAAAGACCCCCCTCCATGGCCCATTAGCCCTCAATTGTAGTCTCTACTGGGGCCTTGAAGGGATTATTGCACTTTTGTTCCTTGTGTCTAAAGATTGTGTAGGGTGTGGCTGGAGGCGGTGCATGGAGGCGGGACATGGGTGGCGCTTGCTGCGGAGTATGGGTGGGGCCTGTAAGGGGGCCCTTGATTTATTTTGCCCGGGGGCCCTGAGGGTTCTCAGTCCGCCCCTGTCCCTGTCTGTACCAATGTAAGGTAAGGTACAGGCCACTTTAAGAGATCCCTCGTGGTTCTGGTCCTCACTCAAATATATAAATATAACACGAGCAATCAAACTAATAAAAATATACCTGTAAAATTAACATAAAAAAGGCTGCAGTAAAAAATGTAGCAATTAATAAAGCCAATATAGTGTGATTTTGTTCACAGATGTACTGAGGTTTTTCTTCACCCAATAAACCAGCTTTACACTTCATTGAAGACCTGTGAGTGCACCCCTTACTTTATATTTTATATATATATATAAAATATAAAGTAAGGGGTGCACTCACAGGTCTTCATATATATAGATTTTAACCCCTTAAGGACCGCAGACATACTAGGTACGTCCGACAAAAAACGGTCCTTAAGGGGTACGTCCGCAGGAAATGTGAGCAATGTAAGCGATCGTGATCACTTCCAGCCGTTCTAAGGGTATTGCAGCAATTCTTCTTACCGAAGATTCATAAAAATTTACAGAACCCGCCAGGAAGACCCATAATTGCAGGCATAGATGCCATATCGAGCCGAATATCGGAATATATAGATGTCCAACTCCAACCGATAGTACAGAAAACCAAATCCTATATTAGAGACACTACAGCTGTTCTGAACCTTATTAAAGACTGCAGTTGGCAAAGTAATTATTTTTTAGTAACTAGCGATGCTACGGCATTATATAGTAATATTCCCCATTCTAGGGGCTGTGAAGCAGTAAGGATATTTTTAGAAAACAATGAGGACCGTCTACCTGATCAAATAGAATTTTTGATTGAAGGGATAAAATTAATATTATTTAATAATTATTTTTGGTATGGTAATTACTTCTTTATCCAAGAAAAAGGGCCGGCCATGGGTACCAAGTTTGCACCCAGCTATGCAAATTTATTTATGGCCCATTGGGAAGATTCTTTCATATATGGGCAGCATGACTGGGGGGCAGACTTGGTATCATATAGTCGTTATATAGACAATATTTTTTTCATATGGAAGGGTACAGAGGAAAAGTTGTCAACCTTCCTAACATTCCTCAATAATAATACATGGGGCATAGAACTAAACAGTGTTTGGAGTAAAAACAGATATAATTTTTCTAGATGTAGTTATTTACATAGAGGAAGGAGAAATTAAAACAAAAAAACACTTCAAGTTAGTAGATACTAATAGTTTCATTGAAAGGGACAGTTGTCACTATTCTCCACATAAAAATAACAATATTACACTATATGCAATTTTTTGTTTTAAAGGTACAGAGGATACTAATACAAAAAACGGAAAAAATCCAAGCTAAGTGCTATAACACTACATTTTGGTGCACAATATAACACTGGGTTAATACATAAGCGCTCCACTGTTTTAAACTTTGTATTGCAGCAATGCTTAGATGTCGAGGCATCCTGCAATAATCTCTCCTGACTGCCGGGCCGCCGAGTGATTGCTCCCCAGGAGCGATTACTTCCTGGTTGCCGAACGTGGTGCCCAGCTTTGTAGCAAAGCATCGGAAGCCATCGGGCAGGCTTACGATGTTAGACGCACTCAGTGAAGAAACCATTGAGGACTGATTACGGTTCAGGACGTCATCAGAAACATCTCCTTTAGGACTGATGACGGTCCTGAACCGTCATAACATAAAATGAGCCATCCTTATTACTTACCTGATCGCCGCCGTTCCCCGGCCAGTAATCGGTGTTGCTCCCGGTCTGAGGGGACTGACTGACAGCCCAGACAGTGCCCCCTCAACAAATTAGACCCCCAGCGGGGGACTGCCTAAACTGACAGGCAGTCTCCCTAATTCTGAAAAATAAAATATGTTAGCAAAAAAATAATTTAAAAAAATTATATATATTTGAGATACATATATTATATCTATATATAATATGTATATATAATGTCATACAACGTGTATTTTTATACTAATATATACATATATTAATATAAAAATACACGTTAATTTAAATACACACATATATAGTATATATATAATAAAATCTAAATAGGTAAATAAAAAAAGTACAAATAAAAAACAAATTAAAAAATTATATATATATATATATATATATGTCACGTCTAAACATTTGTTATGAAGGAACACAACTGCAGATTTCTTATAGTTTGAATATTTATTATAAAAAGTAAAAGGTATAGACTTTAATTCCAATTTACAGGTACTGTAGCTTTAAGTAATAAACGATAACTGAAGTCCACAATTATAGGCACTGTAGCTTTAAGTAGTAAACGATAACTGAAGTCCACAATTATATGCACTGTAGCTTTAAGTAGTAAACGATAACTGAAGTCCACAATTATATGCACTGTAGCTTTAAGTAGTAAACGATAACTGAAGTCCACAATTATATGCACTGTAGCTTTAAGTAGTAAACGATAACTGAAGTCCACAATTATATGCACTGTAGCTTTAAGTAGTAAACGATAACTGAAGTCCACAATTATATGCACTGTAGCTTTAAGTAGTAAACGATAACTGAAGTCCACAATTATATGCACTGTAGCTTTAAGTAGTAAACGATGACTGAATCAGAAAGAGTCCTTTAGTAGTATTAATTAATTAGGTGATAAGAAGTTACAATAGCTGTTCCATAGACTTTAACTGAAGTAAGACAGATGCAGCTAACTGAGACAAAGTATGAGTTGAAGTTAGCTGTAACGGGTTTGTTTTAACGAAGGACTTTGGAGACAGGAAATAACAGCTTTGAGATGCAACGCTTATCACAGAGGTTTTACTTAGCTTCCGGCACATAGAACACTGGTTCCCGAGATCTCCTCAGAGGCGGTTTATCCTGAATGGTGAGAGTTCAGCTTTAGTCGTGGATGAGGAAAGGTGAAGGGAACTTGAAGTCTTCCAGTCCGGTCTGGTAACAGAGGCTTTCACAACGATGTTGCAGCCGGTTCGTGAGTACGGAACGTAGTTCATTAATCCAGCGTCGATCAGCTGG
The DNA here is from genome assembly GCF_036172605.1 of Pelobates fuscus. NCBI lineage: Eukaryota > Metazoa > Chordata > Amphibia > Anura > Pelobatidae > Pelobates > Pelobates fuscus. Next base: position 27,425,442 of record NC_086329.1, on the reverse strand, counting down.
TGCGGTTAGATTAAATAGGGAGACCGTGTCATAAAGAGGTGTGGCTAAGCTCCGTGGAACCAGGAAGTAAGAGGATACCATAATTAAGGCATGACAATATGTATATATATATATATATATATATATATATATATATATATATATAAAACATGGGGGATGGTTGCACTCACCTGAACATGCTTAAATGGGGTGCTGCTGGGGGCCATATTATACAATAAGCAATACACAAGATCCAGCGCACTCTCCTATCTACTAAACAGCAACTTCAATGTTGACAAATTTTATTAGTTTTTAAAAGTTTTTTTAAAAAACACCTAATCTAGGCAAAAAAAATAATGGGGATTTAGTTACATTATATGATCATACATTGCATAAGCCTGCCACAACGTCAATGTACCCCATCTTTGGCAGGTACCCCATCTTTGGCAGAGAGCCTCAGATGGAATTTTTTCCCAAGTAAGTGGGTTAATCTCATAAGAGCAGACATTAGACTGTGAGAGTAGGACCTGCCAAAGATGGGGTACATTGACGTTGTGGCAGGCTTATGCAATGTATGATCATATAATGTAACTAAATCCCCATTATTTTTTTTTGCCTAGATTAGGTGTTTTTTAAAAAAACTTTTAAAAACTAATAAAATCTGTCAACATTGAAGTTGCTGTTTAGTAGATAGGAGAGTGCGCTGGATTTTGTGTATTGTTTATTGTATATATATATATATGTGTGTGTGTGTGAAATTATATATATATATATATATATATATATATATATATATATGTATATATAAATCAATGAAAATAATATGAAATATATATATCCATATACATAATTACATAACTATTTTCCTAAACATACACGTAGACTTCAAAATATATAAATATGTATATAAAGTTAAATTCTACGTGCATATTTATGTAATATTTGTACATAATTAAGTAAGTTTATTGATTGCAATTTGAGGGATCTGCCTGATAACCCAGGCTGAAAGTCCAGAGGATTTAATTTGCTAGCACTGTATTTAACCCTGTAACTGTCACGGTAGTTTACCCCAGCTCGCCAGATTTAGTCAAACAATTGACAATATAGAGCAGAGATACGTCTTACCGGACGTTAGAATGGCCGGACTAGATGTAGAGGAGAGAAATACAGAGTCAGGAATGATCCGAGGTCAAGGGTACAAAGTGACAGCGAAAACTAGAACTAGCCAAGGTCTGGTACACAGTAATCAGTAAGCCGGCAAACAGGACAAAACAGGGAAAAAGAGATAAACGGAGTCAAATACAAAGCCAAGGTCAAGTACGAAAAATACCAACTGAACACAACAAGCACTAAAGGGAACTGAAACAGAAACCACGATAGGGCAGGGAGTTAAGGGAGAGGTAAGTATAAATACCCTAACATTTAATTTGATTGGCCCCTGTCATATCCACGCCCAGGGCCAGATTAAGAGCCCAGTGGGCCTGGTGCTGACAATTATGATGGGCCTAATTACAAAATCTTATTGACCAAAAACACTAAAACAGTCCTACCTTCTAAGCGTCATGTATCTGATGGAGATGGTGCTGGAGAGAAACTCATAGGATGCAGCCATGAGAACACACATACCCTATGCTAATCTCACGCTTTCATCTTTCAAGTAAACCCATACCCCCAAACAGCAGTGTCCAGTAAAGCAGGAAGTCTATGGATGGGGTAAAAGGGTGGGCCACAGACACAAATCACATAACCAGAACTGCCGAAAGGGGCAAACATACACAAAAATGGGGGCATATCTGTGTCCCCATGTATCCCAGTGTCCCCATGTCACTAGGACACTAGGGGACATTGAGATACATTGGGACACTGAGATACTAGGGAACACTGGGAGACCTGGGGACACTGAGACTCTTGGGGACACTGGGAGACATGTGGACACTGGGTGACTTTGAGACATGAGGGGACACTGGGAGACACTGTGATACATAGGGGACATTTCTTTTATACTAGTGGACACAGACACTTGGGGGCGCTGTGAAACATGGGGACACTGGGACACTAAGGGAGTCTGAGAGACTAGGGGACACTGAGACACTAAGGACACTGAGAGACACCAGGGACACTGGGAGACATGGAGCACTGAGACACTCTGATACAAAGGGACACTGTGATACATAGGGGACACTGGAGACTTGATAAAGACCTGGGTATAGGTCAAAACATTGCAGTGTCCAATAAACCTGCTTAAATCTATCACAGTGAGTACCTGAGATTTTTTCTTTTATACTACGGCAGGGATAGGCAACCTTCGGCTCTGCAGATGTTTTGGACTACACCTCCCATGATGCTTTGCCAGCATTATGTGTGTAAGAGCATTATGGGGGATGTAGTCCACAACATCTGGAGAGGCGAAGGTTGCCTATCCCTGTACTAGGGGACACTGAGACACTAGGAGACATGGGGACACTGGGAGATATTGGGACACTGAGACACTGGGAGACTAGGGGACTTTGGGAGACTAGGAAACACTGAGACACTAGGGACACTGGCACACTACGGACATTGAGAGACACCAGGGACACTGGGAGACATTGGGATACTGAGATATTAGGGACACTGGCTGGGAGACATGGAGACACCCCATGTCTCCCTGTGTGTCTCAGTGTCCCCATGTCTCTGTGTCCTCTAGTGTCTCAGTGTCCCCATGTCACCCAGTGTCCCCTAGTGTTTGTTTCCCCATGTCTCCCAGTGTCCCTTAGAGTCTGTGTCTCAAAGTGTTCCGATGTCACTAGGACACTAGGGGACACTTAGAGACATTGGGACACTGAGACACTGGGAGAGACTAGGGGACTCTGGGAGACTAGGAGAATCTGGGAGACTAGAGACACAGACACTAGGGACACTGAGAGACACCAGGGACACTGAGAGACATGGTGATACTGAGACATGAGGCTGGGAGACATGGGAACTCTGAGAGACTAGGGGCCATGGAAGACATAGGGTCACTGTGTGCCTAGTGTCTCAGGGTCCCCATGTTCCCCAGTGTCCCTATGTCTCCCAGTGTCCCAATGTCTCAGCGTCCCCAAGTCTCTCACCGTCCCCATGTCTCGCAGGCTCGAAGCTGCTGTTTGGACTCTCTGTGCAGAGCTGCTCCACTGTGGATCAGTGTGTAGAGAGAGGCAGGGAGGGAGATGCTGTAACTTCTTATCGCTGCCTCTCTCCGCACAAACAGCGACCCCTACTGGCCGGCGCTGGTATTGCAGAATAATCTCTGTTTATACGGAGACAGACATTTGTATTGCCAGTATTACTGCAATACCGGCACCGGATAGGCAGCCTCAAATACCTAAGAAATACCTGGCAACCATAAGAAATACATGAGAAATACCTGGCAACCCTATGAGTAGTGTGTAAAAAAATAAATAAATAAAAAAATAAAAAAAATTATTATTATTTTTTTTTTTTTATCAATGGGCCTATTCCATGGGCCTTGGCCTGGAGCTGCAGCTCCATTAGCCCCTATGTTAATCCGGCCCTGTCCACGCCCCCAAAATGTGAGTGTATGGGGAATGTGGGATGACAGGGGCCAATGGGAGACAGTTTTAGTTTTCGGCTCCCACTTCCCCTTTAAGAGTGTGCCCGAGACGCGTGGCGCGCTCTTGGAGCTAGGCGGGACACGTGACTGCATCCCGCGGTCAGTGCCGCCGTCATTCGAGCCCCGAGCGAGCCGCGCGCGGCGGGAACTGAGGACCTCGGACGGCCCCCGGATAAGGTAAGTACCGCTACAGTAACTTTCCATGACACCCTAAAACCTGTACATAGGGGATACTGTTTTACTCAGGAGACTTTACTGAATACAAATATTAGTGTTTCAAAACACATATCACAGCGATTATATTGTCAGTGAAAGTTACGTTTTTTGCATTTTTTAACACACAAACTGTACTTTCACTTATGATATCATTGTTGTGATACTTTTTACTGTTTTGAAACACTAATATTTGTGTTCAGCCAAGTCTCCCGAGTATAACAGTACCCCCCATATACAGGTTTTATAGTGTTTTTGAAAGTAACAGGGTCAAATATAAGGCTTGATTTTCACATTGAAATTTGCCAGATTTGTTATGTTGCTTTTGAGAGCGTATGGTAGCCCAGGAATAAGAATTACCCCCGTGATAGCATACCATTTGCAAAAGAAGACAACCCAAGATATTGCAAATGGGGTATGTTCAGTCTTTTTTAGTAGCCACTTAGTCACAAACACTGGCAAAACTTAGCGTTCATAATTGTTTTTTGCATTTTTAACACACAAACAAATATAAATGCTAACTTTAGCTGTGTTTGTGACTAAGTGGCTACTAAGAAAGGCTCGACGTACCCCATATTGAATACCCTGGGTTGTCTACTATAAAAAAAAAAAAAAAAAAAAAAAATGTACATGTGAGATGTGATTCAGAGATTTATGACAGATAACAGTGTTACAATTTCACTATTGATACATTTTAAACATATATAGTTTGAAACAGAAATGTCCTACTTGTACTCATACCGCTATAGCTTGCAAAAAAAAAAAAAAAAAGCTAAGAACATGTTAACATTGGGTATTTCTAAACTCAGGACAAAATTTAGAAACTATTTAGCACAGGTGTTTTTTGGTGGTTGTAGATGCGTAACAGATTTTGAGGGTCAAATTTAGAAAAAGTGTGTTTTTTTCATTTTTTCATCATAGTTTATAATTTTTTTATAGTAAATTATATGATGTGATGAAAATAATGGTATCTTTAGAAATACCATTTAATGGAGAGAAAAGCTGTATATATTATGTGTGGGTACAGTAAATGAGTAACAGGTAAATTACAGCTAAACACAAACACCGCAGAAATTTAAAAACAGCCCTGGTCCTTAACGGTAAGAAAAGGTAAAAACGGTCTGGTCACTAAGGGGCTAATATAAGCTAGATCATTTATTTAGTTTTTTCATATTTTGCTTCTGTCAGGCATAATGGTATTAAAGATTACTTGCATATTAATATGTAGAATGAATAAACCTTCACATTCTGTCTCATAATAGAATAGACTATCACAACAAACAACTAAGCCTATAATCATTTCCACCAGACCAAATACGTTAAAATTCTCGAGGGATCTTTGACATTTAACTAGCATTAAGTCATTTTAACTTGCCACCATGACATGTTTTTTCTTTTGCTTTCTGTTAGACAATACAGATTGAATTAGAATATATTTTAGAGCACCCATGGTAAAGATTAGCATTCTTTTTCAGATCCCATGGAAGTAATGTATAGTATAAAGTAGTTTAGCTCATATAGGTAAAATTACACCAGAAAAAAAAAAGAATTTACAGTTTTAACTGGAAAACTAGATTTGCTATTACTTTGTATTCTTTAACATTTTACAACAAATATACATCATTGTTTCTGATTGGTTTCTCCACTTTTAGAGCATTGTATCACAATTTCTCTTTATAAATATCCCCTTTTGTAGCCATAACTGGATAGCTCGTGGCCCAAGGAGCTAATTGAAGACTATGACTTAATGTAGTTCTTTTGATGGGTGCGACACACTCCCTCATCGGTTAACTTGCCATTGATAGCTGTCAGTTCTAAAGGTTGTAGACATTTTAAATGTGACAATTAGATGACAATGAACATGGGTCATACTTGCATTTAATTGTTCTATTTTTATCACCGTCCTACAGACATATAACTGATGGTGTTCAGATACATGTATATCTTTTTATACTAATTCACATTAATCTCTACTGATATAGCAGATTTGTAAGGGTTACTCCAACCTCCACGATTACGTCTGCTTTTAGAAGTGGTCATGGTGTTAGGAGTCTGTATATGCAGTGTTTATGCTTGAAAATCTGCAATTTTGTGACAGGTGCTAGTTTCACCCTAGACAGCCTGGAACAGAGTTCTGGGTTCTATAATATCCATTGTCTATTTGCTGTCTCTCTCAACACCCTTCCTATTGTGTTTTTATACCCCACCTCCTCTAGACTGTAAGTTCGTTTGAGCAGGGTCCTCAACTAACTATTGTTACGGTTACATTTTGTTATTGTCTCATTTGGTAATTCCCCCTCTTATTGTAAAGCGCTGCGGAATAAGCTGGCGCTATATAAATACCAATAATAATAATATGCAAAACGTATGTCTGTCGTCAGTCTGTGCTACACCCTGGCGACAGATGTAATGAGTTTCAGTGTGTCTTCCCTCCCTGCGCTCCCTCTCAGCCTCATCCCCTTTTCAACTGTTTTTTTGTTTTTATACTTTAAGCCTCCTTGAATGTGATGTCTGATGAACATTGTAGTATATTATATATTCAATAAACTGTGTTTATAAAGAAATAGTTTAACGTATGAAATGAGTACATTAAATGAAATGTACACTTTTATATCCTCTTTTCTGCCTAAAATACAACATTTCTGCATAAATAGTGAAGTACAAAAATGCAGATTTTAAATGATTTTTTTAATGCACTTTACGAGCACATTTTCTTAAATGCAGCCATTTTCAGAAGATATCTTCTGTGATGAGTGTAACCTTTTCATTTACCGTCTTTTCAATCACTATAAGAATGAAGTCATTTTTGACATTTACTTCTAGCTGTGCTCCTTTTTTGTGTTAAGGATTTTGCCATATTGCAGTACTAGCAATAAGGTGCCAAACATTCATTTTAACCTGAGGAATACCCAATATCCAACGTTTTGCTATAGCTAGTCCAGGTACATGCCTAACTTAATAGCTTATCTAGTCTATTGAAGAGGGTCACCTAGGAGTTTAGATTCAAATCCACTCCAAGGGTTGCACCAGTTTTAGAGAAGCCACAAGAGCCCGATAACAGGTAGATGAAAGAGTTAGATGAATATGGTGAAACCGAATTAGGACTTTTTTTTCCCTTTAACTGAGATACAAGTACTCACTGAGTGAATAATTTTAACAATATATATAACCAGATATCACCATTTAACATCTCACTTACGCATACCTCCTAACATTTGAAATGGACAAAGAGGGACACTTGGGAATTTTTAGGATGTGAGTGGGGGTATAGCCAGGGACTGGATTGTTGTGCAAATTTTTAAGTGACTTATGTGTAAGACTTTACTAACTAAAATGTAATTTAGAATAAGAACAATGTTTCTTCTTTATACAGACTGATTTTTAAACACATTTATTGTAGTTTAAAGACACATTACTGGGAGTATTTTGCTGTGGAGCTCTGTTATACACTCAGACACACCAACAATATGGAGCTCCTAGAAAAGGGAGACATTAGGATGGAAAAGAGGGACACTGTCGATATAGCTCAGGAAAGCGGGTATGTGGGGCTAATAATGTTGTATTGTAGCAGCAATACAAGTCTGCTAGTTTTAATCTGTTTTGTACATATAACTTTGAACTGTGTCTGGAGCTTGTGGGTGTACCCTCAACTGTTCCTTAGCAAAATGGAACAAATGATTACCCCTTTAGAACAGAGCCAGGGAACCCCATAGGTTTCCTTGAGTGCAAGGGCAGGGATAGGCTGGTTGCAAAGATATATAATTCTAGTCAAACTTTTTAGGTACCACGAGTGAAAAAGCAAGATATTCTAGCTTGGAATTCTGTATGCTCAATCACCTTAATCATTCTTGAGCTATGGGAGGACCCAACATTTCAGAATCTAATCATAAATGCCAAAAGATATTTGTGTTCACAAACCAAAGTCAATTTTATGCAAATCAAAATATTAGCAGAAAGCAACTTCCCTGTATAAGGTGAAGCTTCAAGGGTACCCCGTAGACTTCCTCTGGTCTTCCTCAGAATATGTATACAAATAAATTAGGGAGTATCTGCTAAAACAATAAAAGGCAAAACAACATAGCATATAATTGTGTGGATAAGGTGCTAAGATATTGCAATCCCAAATGGCCACTCACACTTTCCATGAAGTAATAAAGCCTTGTATATAGTTCCCTTCAGGGGTTAAATCTTCTGGATATATTCAAATCACCATATGTAGGCTGGAGAACATATGCTCAAGAGAAGAAAAATAAAATTGTAGTGCAAATCTGAGTGTGTAGTAAAAAAACTATTTATTGACTTACATATAGGTAAACAATGGATGTAACCTTAATGGAAAGTGTGAGTGGCCATTTGGGATTGCAATATTTGGCACCTTATCCACACAGTTATATGCTATGCTGTTTTGGCTTCTATTGTTTTAGCAGATACTCCCCAATTTTTTTGTATACATAACGAAAAAGGAATCCCTGGAAAATCCCAAACTGATACAAAGGTGGACAGAGGGTGCAAAACCTACTTGTAGGTGGAGCCGTGAAAGTCTATTTTAATATAAATTAATCTTTGCTCAAAATGACATTTGTGCTGCTTTACAGTAAGTGTGATACATTATATTTTTATAAGAATTTTTCCAGGCTTTCATATCAAAAGTCTTACGTACATTTTACAAAAAAACAAAAAAACAACAATCTCTTGATAAAAAGATCCATAAGAGGACAGAAAAAGCATCAATTTTTACTTACCGTTATTTATTTTTCCTGAAGATTAGAGGCAGTGCTTTACAACAGAGATTTCTTTTTTTTTTTTTAAATTCTTTTTTTTTTGTGTGCAAGAGTTCACAGGTATGCCGTGGTGCCACAATAGCAGTCACGTGCGCTTTTTCAACATACATTACACATATGGCACATAGAAGGTCTGCACATTTTTATATAATGATAATGATAATACAACAGAGATTTCTAATCTGGAGGGGAAAGAAAATAGGCAGGCAAACCCCCCCCAAATTTTAAGCACCTCCCCCAAATTACTTTTGGCACTATAAAGTGCCTCTTACCTCTAGGAACCCCAGACAATACAACAGCCGGATAACTGCAAAATTTAGTTTATTAGAAAATCAGGGGGGGGAAGTGAACACTGCCTCTAATCTTCAGGAAAAATACATTTACGGTAAGTAAAAATGTATGCTTTTCCCTTCAGATTAGAGGCAGTGCTTTTAGACAGGGATAACCAAATCAATCCCCTAATGGCGGGACTCATTTCACAACTGCTTGCAACACCTTGCGCCCAAAAGTTGCGTCTTCCGAGGCCAGTATGTCTAATTTGTAATGTTTAGCAAATGTGTGAAGAGATGACCACGTTGCTGCATAACAAATTTCAGAAGTAGTAGCTGAAGCCCTCAGGGCCCAAGATGTGGACATAGCTCTGGTAGAATGAGCTTCAATGGAGATAGGTGTAGGAACATTAGATGAGGAATATGCCAAACCATCTGGCCAGAGAGCCTTTAGATGCCATAAAACCTTTTCTAGGACCATGAAACAAGACAAAAAGTCAAAAAGTCAAAACAAGACAAAAAGACATTGTAATTTCTAAGTACTGGAGTAACAATCTCTTAACGTCCAGGCAGTGGAATTTGAATTCTAAGACATTAGAAGGCTGTTGGCAAAAAGTTGGTCAAATTGTTTCTTGATTGATGTTAGGTGTAGAACAAACATTGGGAATAAAAGAAGGATCTAGCTTTAAAACCACTTTGTCCTGATGGAAAACTAAAAAAGGAAATACTGAATTAAGGGCTTGAAGCTCTCCCAATCTTTTTGCCGAGGTAATTGCCACCAAAAATAAAGTCTTGAACGATAAAACCTTGAGAGAAGACTTTTCTACAGTTTCAAATGGAGGTTTGCAGCGCGCTGATAAAACCAAATTAAGATCCCATGGTGGAAAGGTTTCCCTGATGTTAGGAGCCAAACGAGACAAAGCTTTGAAAAACCTGGTGATTAGAATATTCAAAGCCAAACACCTGAATGAGAAGAAACGGATAGCTGAAATTTGGACCTTGAGCGTGGCGGGTTCCAATCCTTTCTCAAAGCCTTTTTTAAGGAATTTAAGGATGTTTGGAATGGAAGCAGTTATGGTATTTTATTTGATCTTAATACACCAGAAACAGAATTTTTTCCATATTCTGGAATAAATCTTGGAAGTTGATTCTTTCTTAGCAGACATTAAAATCTCAATAACTTCAGGAGACAAACCCTTTTCTTTTATGATCTGCTATTCAGAAACCAGGCCATCAGGTTGAATTTCTTCAGAGTTGGAAGAGGTACCAAAAAGTGTTCCAGGATTTCTACTGACAAGGGAAGTTTCCAATAAATTGATACGGGTATATTTAGGAGAACGGAGAACCAAGTCCTTCTCAGCCACCTTTGCAGAATTATGATTATTCTTACTCCTTCCATCCTGATCTTCTGTAGAATCCTGGGAATTAGAGAAATAGGAGGAAAAACATAAGGTAGGCCGAAATTCCATGGAATACAAGGGAGTCTATGACCTCTGGCCTGTCCAAAGGGTTCAAAGATGCAAATCTTCTTGTTTTCTTGTTTGATCTTGAAGCCATCAGGTCTATTTCTCGATAACTGAATTTCTTTGTTATTTGAGTGAAGATCTGGGATGAAAGAGACCAATGTGCTTGTTTTAAATGTTGACGACTTAGGGCGTCTGCCAGAATGTTGAATTCTCCTTTTATGTGTACTCCTGAAATAGACAGAAGGTGATACTCTGACCATAGCATAATTCTGGAACATAGATTTTCCAAACAAGTTGACCTTTTCCTCCTTGTTTGTTGATATATGCTACTGTTGTAGAATTGTCCAACCTGATCTGGACATGTTGATTCTGGATCTGGTTCTGGAAAGCAATGAGAGCCAGACAGCCTTCAGTTCTTTGTAATTCGATGAACTTTTACAAGCCAAATTCCTTGTTTCTTCTGTTCTCCCATGTAAGCACCCCTACCGAGACCTGAGGCGTCTGTTGTTAAAATTCTGAACGACTTAATTTGGATAGAACGGCCTGACTGCAGGAAATGTGACGAAGTCCACCAGAGAAAGCTCTTCAGGACGCGACTGTTGAGTTTCATAGGCATGTCCAAGCTGTTTATTTGTTTGTTCCAGAAGCTTAAAATATTTATTTGAAGAGGTCTCATTCTGGAATTTTCCCAATTGACTGCTGGAATTGAGGCTGTGAAAAAAAACAGCAAACTAATTGCTTCTCTGATGGAGCAAAACCTTTTTCCTCTGAGGTTCTGAATAGCTTGAGCAATTATCGTTCTTTTTTTTCCAGGAGAAAAATATTCATACGGACTGTGTCTATAATCAGGCCCAGAAACTGTATTCTTTGGATAATTCCAACTTTATGAAATTTATCAACCAACCATGACTTCTTAGGGTGTCTAAAGCTGTACTGAGGTCTTGATAAAGTTGTTCTTTTGAGTCTGCAATTAAAAGCCAGTCGTCTAAATAAAGGATGACATTGATGCCTCTTCCCCTTAAATCTGCGGAAATAACTACCAGAATATTTGTGAAAACTCTTGGGGCTGAAGAAAGACCAAAGGGAAGTGCTCTGAACTGATAATGCAGTGTCTGTCTCTGGGAGTTTATGGCAAACCATAGGAATCTTTTGCTGTGTTCTGCAATAGGAATGTGTAAATAAGGGGGGCGGAGACTGACCTGCAAGACAATCAGTCGCATGTTCACAGAGCTCCCGCTAATCTCAGCGGATTTCCCGATGCAAATTGAATTGCAAAGCCTGACCACACACCCAACTGCTCTACCTAAAATAGGGGAGAGCTGGTGTACCCCCAGATACGTGACTCGAGCGATTCCGACATCGGGAGCCTGCGGACCGCGGAGATAGGGAGAGGCGGCCGCTCTCCTCGTCCTGTTGCCAGCGGCACAATCTCATCGACAGCTTACTTCTCCCCCCCCCTCAGGGACCGGTGGGGGTGATCCCGGTCTACTCCAGGGAGGCAACCCTGCTCCACAAGACACACGACCAGGCACTGAATGAGCAACATCCAGCCGTAGAGAAGCAGAAAGTGGCGGAGGCCACGTGCTCACATACAAGCTGGGACCTCGACGCTAAAATGAACAGCCTGTTCACCGCCTTTTGGAACAAATTGGAACTTAGGCAACAACAGGTTCAGACACAAGATAAGGCAGAACACTTACCTCGCAAGACACCTTCGTGATCCAGTGGCAATCCCATGGTGCCCAAGGTGCGGAGGGCCCGAAAATGGCGGACCGCACGACCCTGCTCGCGCCACTCACATGCTGCCCATTGGTACACAGCAAGTCATCCCAACACAAGAACGGCGGTAAACAACGCAACAACTAACCTGCCCCAACCCTACCGGACCGCCCTTAGTAGCCTGCCTCACAACTTCAGCCTGATTTTGAGACCACACAGGAGAGGCTTCAGCGCCTCCATAGCAAGGCCTTACCTTCGACTCCTGTATGCAGGTCTCTACCTGGGAGGGCAACAGGGTACAATAGCGAGACTCTCTGAGCAAGGAAGCGGAATACCCCAACAAGGCATAGGATGACCTCAGGACTGAGCACAGGTACCACCGTACCCCAGCAGTGCACCCTCGGTGCCCACACCATGTGCCCAGATCAACCCATGTTTAACCCACCGCATTAGCATTATTATTTTATTATTTATATAGCGCCAACAATTCCGTAGCGCTGTACAAGGGGGGGACTACCAGACACATAATTGAGATCAGACCACTGGACGTACAGGAACAGAGGGGGTTGAGGGCCCTGCTCGATGAGCTTACATGCTAGAGGGAGTGGGGTATAGTGACACAAAGGGTTAGAGTAGGGGAATAAATAGTTTGTTAGAGAAGGGTTTATTGAGTGCTTTGTATGTCATTTTTGACAGTTGCAGGAAAGGAGTCATGGGGTGGGGGATGAGAAACCTGCTGACAGTGTAATTGATACGCTTTAATGAAGAAGTGAGTTTTCAAAGATTTTTTGAAGGACTGGAGGCTGGGTGAAAGTCGGATTGAGGAGGGAAGGGAGTTCCACAGAAGAGGTGCAGCCCTGGAGAAGTCTTGAAGGCGAGCATCAGAGGTGGGGATCCGGGCAGAGGATAGGCGTAGGTCTTGGGCTTAGCGCAGAGGTCTCGACGGGACATACTTGTGTAAGAGGGAGGATAGGTATGTTGGAGCAGCATTATGTAGAGATTTGTAAGCATGTGTCTGAATTTTGAATTGGGCCCTATATCTAACTGGAAGCCAATGCACTGACTGACAGAGCGTGGAGGCATGGGAGGTGCGACCGGACAGGAAAATAAGCCTCGCAGCCACATTCATTATAGATTGCAGCGGTGCAAGCTGGGAACATGTAAGACCGGTGAGAAGGGGATTGCAATAGTCAAGGCGAGAGAGAACAACAGCATGAACCAGTACCTTAGCCGCGTCCGGCGTTAGATATGGGCGGATGCGCGCTATGTTCTTGAGTTGGAAGCGACAGGATTTGGCTATCGATTGGACATGAGGAGTAAAAGAGAGGTCAGAATCAAGAAGAACCCCTAGGCAGCAAGCTTGTGAGGTAGAAGTGATAGTAGCGCCGTTGACTTGGATGGAGACAGACACAGGAGTAGCAGCACTTGAGGGAGGAAAAACTAGAATTTATGTTTTGGACAGGTTGAGTTTAAGGAAGTGAGCAGCCATCCAGTTGGAAATAGCAGAGAGGCAGTCAGAAACACGAGTCAAGGTGGGTGGAGAGAGATCAGGGGAGGACAGGTAGATTTGCATGTCATCTGCATATAAATGATATTGGAAGCCAAAGGAGCTGATGAGTTTACCAAGGGAGGCAGTATAGATAGAGAACAGTAGGGGGCCAAGGACAGAACCTTGGGGGATGCCGACAGAGAGGGGTTGGGGAGAAGAGGCAGTGCCAGAAAAAGAAACACTGAAAGAGCGCTGGGAGAGGTAGGAGGAGCACCAGGACAGAGCAGTATCCCGTAGACCAAAGTTACGGAGAATGTGAAGAAGCTGTTGATGATCAACAGTGTCAAAGGCGGCAGAAAGATCAAGGAGGATTAGGATAGAGTATTGGCCGCGAGATTTAGCAGCAATTAAGTTGTTGGATACTTTGGTTACAGCAGTTTCGACAGAGTGACCAGTGCGGAATCCAGACTGAAGGGGGTCAAGCAGAGAGTTGGATTCGAGAAAGTCAGTCAATCTGGCGTACACAACTCTCTCGAGGATCTTGGAGGCAAATGGCAGTAGCGAGATAGGGCGGTAGTTGGATGGAGAGTTGGGATCAAGGTTGGGCTTTTTCAGAATCGGGGTTACGGTTGCATGTTTGAAGGGTGAGGGAAATGTGCCAGAAGAAAGAGAGAGATTGAAGATGTTAGCGAGAGGAAGAGCAAGAGAGGGAGACAAAGTGCGGATGAGATGCGAGGGAGAAGGATCGAGGGAGCAAGTGGTGGGGCAGGAGGACAGGAGCAGACTAGAAACCTCTTGTGCTGTAGCAGGTGCAAATAGGCATAGGATGGCAGGGGGAGTGGGGTTGGGTGTTGTATTGACACGGGTAGGAGAGAGATTAGAGATCTCTTTCCTGATTGTAGAGATCTTCTCAGTGAAGTGAGATGCGAAGTTTGTGGCGACAAGGTGGTGGAAGGAGGGGGAGTCACAGGGCGAAGAAGAGCATCAAAAGTGTGAAACAGGTGTTTGGGTTGATGGGACAGTGTGCTTATGAGGGTGTTGAAGTAGTTTACTTTTGCAGAGGAAAGAGCCATGCTGTAGGAGCACAGCATAAATTTATAGTGGACAAAGTCAGATGCAATGTGAGACTTTCTCCAGCAGCGTTCAGCAGTTCTGGAACATTTTTGGAGGTAACGGGTCAGCTTGGTGTGCCAGGGTTGTAATTGGGGGCGCTTGCTGCGTTTAACTGTAGGAGGTGCCATGATGTCAAGTTGAGAGGAGAGAGTGGAGTTGTATAGTGTGGTTGCAGAGTTAGGGCAGTTGAGATTTGAGATGGGTAAAAGGAGTGTTTGGAGTTTGGTGGAGAAGTGCTGGAGATCAAGGGAGTTGAGGTTTCTGCGAGGTTGGAGAGTTGATGGTGGTGAAATTTTGGTATGGGGTATGCAGATGTTAAATGTTAGCAGATGGTGGTCAGACAAAGGAAATGGAACAGTGGAGAGATCAGAGGTGGTACAGAGATTGGTGAAGATGAGGTCAAGAGTGTTTCCTGTGGTGTGAGTTGCTGAGGTAGAAATCTGTGAGTCCAAAGGAGGAGGTTACAGAGAGCAGACGGGAGGCATCAGGGCAGTTGAGCTTATTGATAGGGATATTGAAGTCCCCAAGTATGAGGCAGGGAGTGCTAGAGGAAAGAAAGTGGGGTAACCAGGAGGAAAAGTTTTCAATAAATAGTTTAGGGTGACCAGGGGGGCGATAGATGATGGCAATTCTTAAAGGAGTGGGCTTAAAAAGGCATACAGTGTGAACTTCAAAGGAAGTAAAGGATAGGGCAGGGGCAGGGAGGATAGGTTGAAAGGTACATTGAGGGACAGAAGGATGCCTACACCACCTCCTTTACAGTCGAGTCTGGGAGTCTGGGAAAACTGTAGACCACCGAAACATAAAGAAGCAGGAGTAGCGGTATCGGATGGGGACAGCCAGGTCTCAGTGAGTGCCTGTATTGTGAGTGAGTTCCATTACCTTTATTATCACAGTGGGACTCAAGACCTAATTTACCTGGGTGGCCTCCCAGGAGAATCCCTAACTACTCACAGAGCCTATTGCTCTCACGTTTATGCCGCAATAGTCAACCCCTCACTAGCACTGTCCTCATGATTAAGCTTACACTTCGTGCTACAATATAAAAATGTGCATTGTGTTTTCATTGCTATGCCTTCATAAGTCGCTGTCTGTTATTATAGCGAATGCAGATGCTGTCGGGGCACTGCAAAAGTGAATGTAACTGTTTAATTCTTTATGCACGCAAAAAAAAAGAATAAAAAAAAAAAAAAGGAATGTGTAAATATGCATCTTTTAGGTCTAGAGAAATAAGCCCATTTCCTGATTGAATAATGTGAATTGCAGACATTATTGTTTGCATATGAAACTTTTTTAGAATAAACTTGCTGACTTCCTTGAGATCTAAAATAGGTCTGCAAGAACCGTCTGGCTTTGGAACCAAAAAGAGTCTTGAATAAGTGCCCAGGAATCTTTCTTTTAATTGCACGCTTTCTATCACATTCTTTAGAATAAGCTTTGACACTTCTCCCATAAGAGCTATTTCTGTTATAGTCGAGTGGACTAAAGAGCATAAACATTTTCTTCTTGGGATCTCTGATAGCTCCAGATAGTAACCATTCGTTATCACTGAAAGAATCTAGCGATCTGAGGTAGTTTGTTGCCAGATATCCAGAAAGTGCGTGAGTCTTTTTATTCCAACACTGTTTCCTGTTATATTCTGGTATTGCTTTCTTAACATTCATCATTTGCTTCAAAAGATCATCTAATTTGGAACCAAAAAGTCTTCCTGGTTCAAAAGGAATGTCCCATAGAGAATTTTTGGATGCTGAATTAGCCGACCAGTTTCTCAACCATACTGCTCTTCTTGCCACCATAGATAAACCCATAGCTTTAGCCGAGATCTTCAGACTTTCTGTAGAGGAATTAACTACGAAGTCAGATGCTATCATGATATTTTGTAACAACTGAACTGGATCTTCTTTGGATTCACCCGCATAAATCTTTTCTAATTCTTCCAGCCAATGCTTCTGTGCCTTTGCCACTGAGGTTTCTGCAATCAGTGCTTTGCATTGAGATGCTGAGGAGAAAAACGGTTTCTTCCAAGAAGAATCAATATGTTTTTCCATAGCATCTTTCAAGACACTAGAATCCCCGATAGGTAAAGTGGTCTTTTTACCCAACTGAGCTATTGGGACGTCCACTGATGGTAACGGATCTAAGAGGCACTCGGGTTCCTCTCTGATGGCAAAAAGAGTTCTAAAGTGTTTAGAAATGAAAGGCTTCCTTCCGGGGAATTTCCATTCCCTTAAAATCAAATCCTTTAACTGTGGATGAATTATTCCTGATCACCCATCAGAAACTGGACTTCCTTAACTAGTTTTCCATCAGATTCCTCTGGAAAAGAAAATTCTTCATCAGAAGAATCACCAGAATCCTCATCCCTGGATTCTGAAACTGAAGATTCAGAGCTTACCTCAGCCAATTCCCATGATCTAAGCCTTTTCTTAGCAGGATTTTCTTTATTGCTGAATCCTGTTAAGCAAAAGTAAATTAATAATTCAGGCTAAATGCATATAAGATAAAAACAAAAAGTCTTACCTTAATGGCCTCAAAGAATGTTGGAGAGCAGGTGAGAACACACTTGCAACAGATTCTGAGTGCACCTGGCAAACAGTTAGTTGCTGCTGATTATATAGCCTCTAAAGATCCTGGAAACATAAATTCGAAGAAACATTTATTTTTAAAAATTTTGGTACCTGGATATTGGATTCGCCTTGCGCATGCGCAGTGCGCGCCATGATTCCACGGTGGAACGCTTCGCAACCTGTATGTGCATTCCACCGCCAGGACCTCCCAGACCTTTGCTTTACCTGGCGCACCTTTGCTTTACCTGGCGCGGTCTTATGCGGAACAGATAAGAGCAGGTGGGATGCAGGCGTCTGGCGTGCTTACCACTAGAAAGAAGTTCTGACGAAAACACCAGTGTCAAAATAAAGAAGCAGAGCCTCCAGAGCCTCAGCCCCCTCACCATACTTCCTGAAAAAAAAAAGGGGGAAAATCTGATACAACCTCCTCTGCCGAAGGCAGGCAAAGAACCAGGGTTCCTAGAGGTAAGAGGTAAGGTAATTTGGGGGAGGTGCTTACAGTTTTGGGGGTTTGCCTGCCTGTTTTATTCCCTCCAGATTAGAAATCCCTGTTGTAAAGCACTGCCTCTAATCTGAAGGTAAAACAGTCTTTATACTAAATGGAATTTTGATTACTTAAATTAGAAATGTAATTAGCTAACTTGTTTAATTATTTATAGCAGAGGAAAGTGTGCACAGATATGCATGGTGTTTTCTGAACATTACTAAGTGTTCTCAGTCCAGACTGGTAGCACAAATTATAGTTGTGCTGACAGACACGTTTCATACAATGTTTCTTTAAGAACCAATAAATTGTTCTGCCAATGCAATTTAAATATACATTAATATAGCTGTGTAAAATCTATATAATAACTGGTTTCTGTCTATCTGAATGGCTGATTTAAATCTAAGTAGCAGGGTCATTTATTGTTTTAATATTATTCAGCACCATATAAAGACCCTGCCAGCAAGTGTATCAGCAGGCATTGGACCTGCAAAGGAACTGTAGTATGACGTAATTTATGCACAGAATTGACGTAAGGCAGCCCAGAACAGAATTCTGGGCTGCCAATGTCACGAGTGTTAAGGGTGCAACTAGCCCCCAGCACACAGTTAGCAATAACTCAGTAGGTGCAGTGTCTCAAGCTGAAACCCTGCACATCAAATCACTGAAGTGGTCATGGTGATTGGAGTAACCCTTTAAGGAAGAATTCAAAGTGAATTTCAAATATGAGGTCAAAGTCGCCAAACTAGAAACATTCTCTAACTCAGCTATGCTTCCAGCTTGGCTACTCTGGCCTCAAACTTAAAATTCACTTTGAATTCTCACTTTAGTGAATAATCCGCTAAATACTACTTTACAAACTGGCGATCAATACCTTTCCAGTTACAGTTTACACTGTAAGGCTCAATGATATTTTGATTAAAACCTATCAAAATATTACAAAATTAAGACATTTTTCATATTACATCATTTAAAAAGTTTATCCAGAGATATTAAATCAATTTGAAAGCTTACCCAACAATCTAAATTGAGGCCTTAGTTGGGCTGATTACCAGCAAAACCTCAACCCCTGCTAAAGTCTGGCATCTTAACCTGCAGACAAAGATGAGAACATGTTCACATCTGTAGGAAAGTACATTTCAGAATGAACTAATTTTATCAAGTCATATTTGCCATTAGACATCCTTTTTAATGCCAACCTTGGTGTTTTATAAAATATCCCTCAGTGTCATGGTGTCAATGAATGATGGATGTCTGCTATACCAGATAACTAGGACAGCTGTCCTAGGTTTCTAAACAAGCATGTTACATATTTGCGTGTCTTTTAGTAATTTCTCAAATAAAATACATACCAGCAAATCTACTTTGCGCAATACCATGTTTCTGAAATTAATTATATGCTTTTCTGAAAATACAAATATCGGAATTTTTCCCATCTCCAAGCAGATACAAACTGACTATGTTAACATTCTGGGCATTCTAGGAAACATGAAAAGGCATATAGAAGCTTTTAAAAGAACACTTGATTTAAATGGCATAAATAAGAAATCAATAAAAATATGTAGAAAATATTTTGCAGAAGCTGTAATAATGGTCAATATAAGAGAAGAATAGAGGACAACAAACCTTTATTTCTAAAGCCTGGATGAATAACATAATGACCCTTCCAATAGGCATGTTATCATCAGGGTCTAATAGTTAGATTCAAGTAAACTCCAGAACAAAATAGAAAACTCATCTGTGAGAGCAGGGGTTCAAAATGGCTTTATGTTTGTATATGTTTATGCTTTTAGTTTACACTGTTTAAATAATATATTTTTTATTATTTCCAAATAAATAATTACTGGCATTTTGGAAGCAATTGGGCATTTTCTGGCAAACTATTAATTTAAAGAACATTAAAATATCTCACTCAGCAGATCAGAAGACTGATATTAAATATGAATCTTGGGTGGATTGAGGCCAGGCCGTTGAGCTCAGTATACGCCATCTTTCAATGTTCTGGCAGAGGTGTTTATAATTAAACAGATCCCAATACCTAGGACAGGGTTAGGCAACCTTCGGCGTTCCAGATGTTGTGGACTACATTTCCCTGATGCTTTGCCAGCATTATGGCTGTACGATGTAGTCCACGGCTGACAGTTGTCTACCCCTCCCCTCGGAGAACATCTATGCTCTGCATGAATGGAACTTGAGCTGTAGCTTACATTGAGGTATCAAATATACCTTGCCACTAGTGTTGTGATATTTTGGGTTGGAGGCCTACAGTGCCATGTAAAGTCAATCATTCTGTATTTATATGCCCCAAATCAAAGATGATAGATCTCCTGCTGACTTAATTACGACAAACCGGCAATGTGGTCCTGGAAATTATAATGTGCTAAACACATGTAACTATGGGCAGTGTTTGATTTAGAGCCTCATGGGAGACGTTTAATTTACATAATGATTGTCACGGTAGCTGTTATAGATTATATGTAACAATTACAATGTTACATAAATGGTTATGAGGCAGAACACACACACAACAGGAAGACATTTTACCAATCTTTGTCTATGTGGCTTACATCTAGTAGGTAAGGTCAATTTGTAGCCTGTATTTGTTTTTAAACGTCACATATTTCCTAAATACTTTTAGCTCTTTTGTATATTTTCATTATATCTGTGACAAAGATTAAATCTCGTTGCTTTATCTGTGTTGTTTTATTCATCTGTACTTATTTTTATTGTGAATAAAATGAAACATTTTATTTACCATAAAAGTAAATCTTAATTATAAAATTATTGATACGGTATACTATGGCTGCAATAACAAAAAATTAGTTTTTCACCAAACGAATAGTGTTGAATTAACAACCTTAACCCCTTAAGGACACATGACGTGTGTGACACGTCATGATTCCATTTTATTCCAGAAGTTTGGTCCTTAAGGGGTTGAAAGAAAATCGAAGGGAATATGCAAAATTCTCCTAGTTGTCTAATTTTAAAACTCATATGTAGTCTGTATTTTGCAATTCGGTTTTCAAATGCAAAAAATAATAGCAATAACATATTCATGGTAACTTATCCATGGTAATATCAAAATTTTAGTAAAAAGGTGGATAACAACCACCAGCATAATATATAAAAAGGAATATAGGTCCTACGTGTTTCGCCCAAACAATGGAGCTTCCTCAGGTATCAATAGCAATTATATTCCAACAGCAGTGAAAATACAAATTAAGCTTTTTACAATACATTTTGATATTCTTTACTTCATTACCATCTTTTGTAGTCCTGACTTGACATCTCACCTTTTGGGAGTGGACGTGGGGACTACAGAGCCACCCATCTACATCGGGGAGGCACCTTTGAGCGCTTTTATACGTCTTTATCATGTGAGTGTACACCATTTTGTTGCACTATACTTATATTTTACTATAAGTTACACTATATATGCTTTTATATTCCTTATTTTAGATTTTGCACAGCCACATTCCATACTTCTTTTGTTTTTTGCTGTATACTACTATAAGGTCGCTTCTGGGTTTTACGACCTTGGGAGGCTGTTTCTTTAATCAGAGATAAGTATATTTTATACTTATATTACCACACTGGTTACACTTTGGTGTTCAAATTTGTTGTTTTTACTTATAGGATACCAGATCAAAGAAATCAGAGGTCTGGCAGGTACTGTGCAATCCATTATAAGACCCTGTGTGAAGTTTGTCTATGTGATGTTTTGTATATATAATATAAAAATATACAATTTAGTCATTTAAAGGAACACTCTAAAGTTAAAATATATATTTATTTTTAACATTCAGAGTACTGTTTTTTTTTTTGTTTTTTAATATAGATGCAGGGCCTCCTATTGTTAAAATAAAAAAAAGTTAGGAAAAAAAAGAAAACAAGGTTACCTTTATTCCAGGGAAGAGGCCAGTCACATTACAGCAGCTGCTGTGAAGAGATTATCAAGATTGATGATTTATGGTCCAATCCAATTCTTATAGAATTGTGGACTTACTGTGCTTGTTCAGAGTTTGACATACACTGTCAGCGTGATGCTTCTCATAAAGAAATATTGAATATACAGCACTTCTCTATGAGTCTGACAGCCACCAACAGTGTGCACTGTCACCAGAACAACTACAGTTTGTTGAATTTGTTCTGGTGAGTAGAATCATTACCTTCAGGCTTTTTGCTGTAAACATGGTCTTTTCAGAGAAAATACAGTGTTTACATTACAACCTACTGATAACGTCACTGGCCACTCCTCAGATGGCTGTTATAGATCCTAAAATGCATCCACACATTCAGTATCTCCTCCCTCTGCATGCAAAAACTGAACTTTCCTCATAGAGATTCATTGATTCAATTCATCTCTATGAGGAGATGCTGATTGGCCAGGGCTGTGTTTGATTCATGCTGGCTCTGCCCCGATCTGCCTCTTTGTCAGTCTCAGCCAAGCCTACCGAGAAGCATTGTGATTGGATCAGGCTACCACTTCTGATGATGTCAGCACACTGCTTGTTTTTCTGAGTCTAACAGCATGCAGAGTTACAGCTTCAGGGTTGAATACAGTAAGATTTTTACTATATTTATGGAAGCATGAGGGGCCCACAGGGGCTAGATGGTGGTTTTAACACTATAGGGTCAGGAATACATGTTTGTGTTCCTGACCCTATAGTGATCCTTTAAGATGTAGTTGTTTTGGTGTTTAGAATGCCCCTTCAACTGAAATATATTAATCTTTCTACCTCCAACTTAAAAATAAAAAATAATATATTCAACTCAACTCATTTTTAAGCATTTACAATTCATTTTCAACAATAATACACTTTATATTGTTTACTAAGAAAATTTAAAAACTATTTTTTTTTTATCATGCATTTATTTATGAAATGGAATGGATGTTTACATCTCCAGAATTGCTTTACAATGGGGATAAACCCCCCTCCCACCACAAAATAAACGTCAAACAAGTTAAGGTGAACAGAAGCACAATGTGAATAGGGCCCTGCTCAAAACAAGTTTACAACCTAGAGGATATGACCGACAGAATATACATAGAAAAACAGAAGATGATGCTGTAAACAGGAAGACACCAGGAGATGTTAGACAGGTAAAAGGATAGATAACAGACAGTTTAAGGATACTAAACAACATAACCGTGTTAAGGCAAAAAGTATTCATTGACTCCTAGTGAGATACAATTTGGACTTCATTGGTCATTCTATGGAAAATAATGACATTCTTGCAGTATCACTCCTTTATTTCCATGCCAAGACCTTATAAGACATTTATGCATCCTCACATGTGTTTAATGGAAAGTCGAGATGGATTGAGGAAGGTCTGAGAGGCACTGTTTTAGATGAAAGGGAAATAATTTGAGCTGCAGTGTTAAGTTTAGATTTCAGAGGAGAAATATGAGAGCCAGACAGACCAGAAGGTTGCAATCGTTCAATTGGAGCATGAAAAGGGCAGGCAATTGAGTTTTAACAGTGACAGATGAATGAATAGATTTTGACTATGTTATAGAAGAAGTAACAGTTTACAGTCATCGCATTAATATGAGAGTAGGAAAAGTGTTGAGACATGAAGGTCACTTGTAGCTATCTCAGCAAATAACCTAACTTCATTCATCTAGTAGTAATACATTTAGAAACATGACCAGATGTGTAGGACAGACAACTGCAGTTAGATCTAAACATGATCATTTTACAACAAAACAGTAACTACAAGACATAATTGCCTTCATTGACCGTACAATATCTCATTGCAGCAGAATTAGTAATGGGGGCAATCTTCTAATATTTTTAATAAATTCATCTCAATATGGATTCCTAAAATATTAATGTCAGATGTCAGATTTGCTGCAGATAGGATGTACCAAAATGTTCATTATTATTGCGTCCCTGCAGTATATATTTTTCATACAATTTACTAGTTAAGAACTAGGTGAAAACTTTACTATTTTGACAATCCAGAAAGAAGAAAGTCATGGAGGAGGCATGGCCACCTCCATAGTGGTCCAATCCAGTTCTCATTGGAGACCTGATGTGCATTAACAGCTAGCGCAACACATGCGTCCAAGCTTTCCCATAGGAAATACACACACACAAAATGGGGTTCAGCTATACATCTATGAAATAATAAATAAATAGAGAAGTGCAGTAAAGTAAAAACTGCGCTCAGAGAAATGGTTAAGGCTGTGGGGCTAACACCCTTTTGACTCCCTTTCCACAAAATATGTGGTCCAGTGATGGCAAATAGATAGATGACTCTGCACAGCACTTTAAAGTGATTTATTGTGTGCAATGTGATCCCCCCTCACCCCTCCCGTTTTAACCATGCAGCTGATAACATTGCTGTTCTGCAGGAACGGCAATATTTTCATTGCAGGGTTAAATGCCTTTAGCAGCTGTCAGCCACTACAGGTGCCTTCTTTAAAAGTGATGTAAACCACTATAGTGATGGAATACAAAACTCTGCAGAGCAAGATTAGGAGCCCATTGGGCCTGGTGCTGACAGCTATGATAGGCCCAATTACCGATTCTCATCTACAGAAAACACAAGATGCATTTATAGAAATACACATATCCTATGCTAATCTCTTGCTTTCATCTCCCAACCTCCCAACAAAATACATATCCCCCAACATTAGCATCTTCGGAAGCCAGACGTTGTTGGCGGGGTAAAATGAGGCCTGGACATGTTTGCAATATATTGTGTGTAGGTAGGGGCCATAGTGTGTCAGTATGTGTGGGGGTTAGGTCTTTGGGGATGCAGTGTATGTGTGGGAGGGTTAGGTGATGAACTTTTTGTTTTGCTTTAATTAATTTAATTAACTTTTTTTTTTTTTTTTAAGGAGTTTATTCTCTCCTCCCTCATGTTTACCTTGGGCAAGGGAGGGGGGAATGTTGAGTCCCAGTGGTCTGGTGAGCGGGTCTTTTTGTCTGCACCTCTGCTTCTTCTTGGTTTGTGCAGGCATAAGTATCACGGTATTGTCCTGGTAAACCCTCTCAGCTCTGCTCCCTCTGCCCCCAGAATTATAAAGGCCTGGCCGTTGAATGAGACTTTGATCTTCCTACTAACTGTGGAAGTTCCTGTAAGCTGGTACCTGAATGGTGTAGCCTTGCCTTTGATCTCTACTGTCAACCTTGGGCCATAACCATCGCGATCCTCTGAGCATTTGCCCGGTTTTCCCAATGGCTAGTCTGGGCTTGCCTCTAATACATCTTGATCTGGTAGATTCATATCCATGCTGAGGGTGAATGTATATTATTTATCTCACATACATTTAAAATGTATTTAATTTTTTTTATATACATTTAATTTCTGTTTTTGGTTACATTTACGTAGTTTTTTGGAACTGTTTTTTTAAACTTTTGTCCCTTTTCTTACCTTATACAATTCTATAGACTTTTATAAAATTTTAGAAAGTAGTGGATTGCCCCCATTTAATATGTCTTGTGAAGCATTTACCAATATTCCAGACTCGACCGGAAGTGATGCATTAAGATGCTGACAGATATGATGCTGACAACACTGAAACAGCAGGACCGGAAGTGACTCTGTTGTCGTTAGACCCAAAAATTATGTTAGGCACTGTCGCACATGGAGGATATTGGAAATAATTGCGGAACCTTTAAATTATGGACGAGTCTATATGGAGCCTGTAGAGGAACTCCCATACTCCGACTGAGTATCTCCACAAGGACAGCTTCCTCTCTGCTACCGGGGACTTTGGAGCACTTCAGACCCAGTCGCCAAAGCTTTACTGGGGTCACTGAGGACATCTTTCACCAGACCAGACTGCAGCTTTCTCCTACACCGTCTCCAACTACTGGGACTTGTGACTCTCTGTTCCTGCCCTTTCTTAACTTGTTATGGGAATCAGGGACAAGTTCCGCCATCTAGCATCGTTTTGCAGTTGGGCGGGGGGGAAGGGGGAGATGACTGCCTCCGCTCTCCGGGTTGCAATCTGCCACTGGGAAGGTAGCCTGGCTCAGCTCTCTGGAGACCAGTCCCTCACTGTGTTGCAAGTCGCCGCTGGGGAGGGAGGCCAACTACCTACCCTCTCGGGAGCTCAATTTGTAGCGGAGGAGGGATGACAACTACTTTCTCTTCCTGGGTTGCAATCAGCTGCTGAGGAGGGAGGTTGTCTACCTCCTTTCTCTGTAGCCTAATCTGCCACTGGAGAGAGAGGTCGGCTACTTCTACCTCCACTCACTAGGTTGCAATTCACCACTGGGGAGGGAGGCCAACTACTTCTGCTCCCTAGAGCCCAATATACCACTGAAGAGTGAGCCTGGCTACCTCTTTCTCCTCTCCCTGGGTTGCAATCTGCCACTGGAAAGGCAGGCCAACTACCTCCTTTCCCTGGGGCCCAATCTGCTGCTGGGGAGGGAGGTCTGCTACCCCTCTCATGGAAGCTCAATCTGCCACTGCGAAGAGAGGCCTACCATGTCGACTCCTGGAGCCCAATCTGCCACTGGGGAGGGAGGCAATTACCTCCTCTGCCTGGAGCTCAAACTGCTGCTGGGGAGGGAGGCCAGCTACATCCCCTCCCTGGAGCCCTATCTGCAGTTGGGGTGGGAAGCCAACTACCTCTTCTCCCTGGGTTGCAATCTGCCATTGGTGAGGGAGGCTGACTATGTCCTCTCTTAGGAGAGCCATCTGTTGCTAGGAAGCTAGTGAGGTAGCCAGTATCCAGGGGGTTGGGGATCTGGTCCAGCTGCCCAGCATCTTGGAGATCTCTCCTAAGTTCCAGGATGTTCCAGAACCGGAATACCGCAGGGCTTCCAAACTCAGTCTTATCCTCAAAGGCCTTTCACAATAGGCCAGGGCTATCATAGTCCTCACCCTCTGGAGTGTCATCATCTGCTATCTAGGGCAGCTGCTGAACTGCATACCACCATAAGGCCCATAACATCGTCCAGACTAGCTCCTCTAAATCAAACACCCATGCATCTCAGGAAAGGCATCAGCAAATTAACTTGATCCCAAAATCACTGCATATTAGTTGGGAGGGGATTCTCTGCATATTAGTTGGGAGGGGAGAACCTGAACCTCTATGAGGACCTTGTTTCAGAGTTCCCATTGAATCGCATCCCTCCAGTCTAGTTTGTCTTTTGCCAACGCAGGGCCATTGTACTGGGACCGAACTTTTTGTGATTGCTGCTGTAACTCTGAGGTCTGGACCCTAAACCTCTGCACTACGAAGTCTGCCACTGCTCGGGCCTGGGGCCAGGAAGATCTGCCTCTCTCAGTTCATCTGTTAATGGATTGGCTCTGAAGAACTTGTGGCCCAGCTCTTTCTGAACTCATCCAGGGGACCAGGGATCAGTGCTGCCAGTCAACAGGTCCAAAAACATGTTATTTTGATCCCTGAAAAAACAAACAGGACACAAAGCTCCCAGTGGAACCAACACAAAATTCTTTATTTTTGGACAAGACTAACATTTGGTGACTTGTCCTTAAACATGTGGTGAAAGTAATTTAAAATACGAATATACAGAACATTGGAAAATAAGCAATTATAATACATTAAGTATACAATACAAGTAATGTTTTCAAACACAATAAAAAGCAACAATATACACATTTAAACTACTTATTTTGTTGAACTAATTTGCATATAAGCATTATATAGATGTACACATTTCTATTCAGTCAGTAGAGGGTGCTGCTGAGTTATAATCCATTGTATAGTTGGAAATTGTTTGCTAAAATCACAAGCCCCTTTCAGGGCTCTTGGGACCAGGTCCATAATCTGTGGGCAAGAGGCTGGCCTTCAAGCCTCTCCAATAGGCCATAGCACAGAAGCTTCCATCAAAGAGCCATCAGCTCTGAAGACGACATGTAGCAAGTCAAAATACGTTTGCTAGTTATAGCAAATAAATGGGGTATGTAGAGATGCCACAGTGTGCTTTCAGTATTTCTCAGGAAATTGTTCCAAGACAAACGGTGTAATGTGGTTGTTTTGGGGGTTAAATGTTTTGTGTGCTCATAGAGGGGACATATTTCTTGATAGTTCTTGTCTTACCCACCCCTTTATAAAATATGTTAATACAGTACTATGAGTTCCCTGTAAGTTTCTCCATTTAGTTATGTGGTTTATTGACGTTGTCACAGTAAGGTAAATGTAATGTGCATATGGGCTAGTCCTGAGTAAAAAACAAAAACAAAAAAACAACTGTGTGTGTTAGTTCCTTTTGGAACTATGTGTCCTGGTTGATTTGTTCAGGGATAACAGTAGCAAAGTTTTTGGACCTGCTGGCTGGCTTCTTGGTCCCGGGACAAGTAAAAAAAAAGAGTTAGGCCTGATAGCCTCAAGTGCCTTTGTAAAGGCAGTTGTTGGTCACAGTATAGGCAGAGGTGTGGAAACCTGCCTGGGCAAAGAGCTAAAGAGGAAAAGGCAGAGGGGATGATACCTGGCTGTAAGGAGAGAGATGCAGCCTGGTCAGGTGGAAGAGACCCCCTGAGAGACCCCAGTCAAGCTTCGGTGACAGGTTCTGAAGTTTTCCAGGGTCCTGGAAATTGGCTGGAAGCAGTCTGGGTGGAGGTAGTCAGAGTACAGGAGCTCTGCCAGAACCAGGGCCGGCGCGTCCATAAGGCGGCACAGGCGGCCGCCTTAGGGCGCACGGGCTCTGGGGGCGCAAAATTTCAGTGACCGGCAGGAGGGAAGCTCTCCCTCCTGCCAGCCACCATCTCGGCCCCCGGTGCGGCTGTGCTGTGCGGAGATCAGACGCGGCGAGGGAGCTCTAATCTCACCGCTCTGCTCCCTCGCGCGCTGTCTGCTGATACCTGGGGAGCCGAAATATGATGTCATATTCCGGCTCCCGCGGTATCAGCAGACAGCGTGCAAGGGAGCAGAGCGGTGAGATTAGAGCTCCCTCGCCGCGTCTGATCTCCGCACAGCACAGCCGCACGCCGCTCAGCAGGACCCCAGGGAAGGATGCATCATCCACACCAGCTCTCCAGGTAAGGAGGCTGGGTGGGAAATGTATATTTATTAAAATAATTAGTGAATGTATGTGATGTGTGTCTGTGAGTGTCTGTGTGTGTGTCTGTGATTGACAGTGTGTGTGTCTGTGATTGACAGTGTGTGTGTCTGTGAGTGTCTGTGTGTGTCTGTGAGTGTCTGTGTGTGTGTCTGTGAGTGACAGTGTGTGTGTCTGTGAGTGTCTGTGTGTGTCTGTGAGTGTCTGTGTGTGTGTCTGTGAGTGACAGTGTGTGTGTCTGTGAGTGACAGTGTGTGTGTCTGTGAGTGACAGTGTGTGTGTCTGTGAGTGTGTCTGTGAGTGACAGTGTGTGTGTCTGTGAGTGTCTGTGTGTGTGTATGTGAGTGACCGTGTGTGTGTCTGTGAGTGTCTGTGTGTGACAGTGTGTGTGTCTGTGAGTGACAGTGTATGTGTCTGTGAGTGTCTGTGTGTGTGTCTGTGAGTGTCTGTGTGTGTGTATGTGAGTGACCGTGTGTGTGTCTGTGAGTGTCTCTGTGTGTGTGTGTGTGTGTGTGTCTGTGAGTGACAGTGTGTGTGTCTGTGAGTGACAGTGTATGTGTCTGTGAGTGTCTGTGTGTGTGTCTGTGAGTGACAGCGTGTGTGTCTGTGAGTGTCTGTGTGTGCGTCTGTGAGTGACAGCGTGTGCGTCTGTGAGTGACAGCGTGTGCGTCTGTGAGTGACAGCGTGTGCGTCTGTGAGTGACAGCGTGTGCGTCTGTGAGTGACAGCGTGTGCGTCTGTGAGTGACAGCGTGTGCGTCTGTGAGTGACAGTGTGTGCGTCTGTGAGTGACAGTGTGTGCGTCTGTGAGTGACAGAGTGTGCGTCTGTGAGTGACAGCGTGCGTCTATGAGTGACAGCGTGTGTGAGTGAGTGCGTCTGTGTGTGTGCATGTGAGTTTAGGAGTGTGTCTGTCAGTGTATGATGAGTGTGTTTGTCAGTGTATGAGTGTGTGTCTGTCAAGTCAGTGAGAGTATGTTTGTCATTGAGTATGTGTGTGACTATCCGTGTGTCTGTCAATGAGTGTCAATGAGTCTGTGTCTGTCAGTGACGTCTGTGTGTTTGTCATTGAGCGTGTGACTGTCAGTGTGTACAGAGTGTAGCGGAGCAGAGCGCAGTACAGGAGCTTCTGTTTCCTGTACCTGGCCAGACTGACAGGAGGTGCTCACAGAGAGAGCACTCCCTGTCAGTTCGGCCGGGTACAGAAAACTGAAGCTCCTTTAGGGGATCTGCTCCGCTAGGCAATGCAACAATAGAGGTAGAAGGCACACCAGGAAGGGGAGTGTGACCACTAAAAGGGGTGTGGGGTGCACCAAGGGACAGGGAGGGAATGGGAGAGAAACACCAAGAGACAGGGAAAAGAGGGGGGAGGGGAGAAGAACACTAAGGGGCAGGAAGGGACCACTATTGGTCGGGGAGGGGAGCGGGGCTGGTTAAGAGGCACATAGGTGAAGATGTTTTTTTTGGGGGGGCGGAAAAATGCATCTTCGCCTATGTACCTAAAAATCCAAGCACCGGCCCTGGCCAGAACCAGAATAATACTAATTCGAAAAGGAGCTATATTCACATACTTAAACCTCAAACCTCATTTATTAGCATAGTTTATAATATAGGGGAATCTCCTCTACTAAACTCTATTGGACAGGAAAAAAAAAAACTACCAGAAAAGATAAATAAGCCCCTTCCCAATTCCTGCTTGGCATTTATTCCTGTATTGAAGATATGTTTATATTGTATACATATCCTATTATATCTGTGTTAACAAGCTGTAAGAACAACATTACTTTATCACGCTGCCCTTTTATGATATCATACTCTGACTCAGAGTCTCTCTAGATTTCTTTGCAAGCACTTGAGCCATGTAAGAGAGCAAAGAGGAATACATGGAAGAGGATTGGGCAAAGGAGCAACTCTTGAAAAAATAGTAGATTGGATTAAAGAGTGCTTGCTTTTATAAGTAGTAGTTTGGCAACAGAAAAGAAAAAGCTTAGGCAGGAAAACATGGCATCTGCACCATAGTCAGATTTTCATCTAAACAATCTGTATACTTTAGTGTTGGTGAGTAATCAAGACTTAATCAACATGTGTGCATCACTAACTGCAGCCAAAATATCATCTAATTTTTTCCCCCAGACTTGCAGGTGTTTATATTACCACTTGGTCATTTTATAATTTTTTTTACTTATGGCTGTATTACTACAAATTGTCATGGTATATTAGAGGGATAACATAGTGCAGGAATATAAAGTTGTATTCCTGGCACTATCACTCCCTCTTCCTCCCACCTCCCTCGTGTCCCACCCCCGCTGACGTAAAAATAATTTACTTACCTGATCCCAATGCCGATATCCCTCTGCTGTCTGCCTCTGATGTTCCTTGACAGGCTGGTGCTAATGCACATGCGTGGCAAGTGCCACGCGCGCATTGGGCCTCCCCATAGGAAAGCATTGAATCAATGTTTGCCTGTGGGGACATGACTGATACTGGATGTCCTCATGCAGAGTGCAAGAACGGCCAGCGTCAGTTACCGAACGAAAAGTCTGTTAGGATCCAGGAAGCGCCTCCAGTGGCTAATCTGGTAGACAGCCACTGGAGGCAGACTTCGTGCTGCATTGTAAACATTGCTGTTTCTCAGTGTTTTACATTGCAGAACCAAGTGCAATAGGGACAATGCACCCAGACCACTTCAATGATCTAAAGTGGTCTTGGTGCCTATAGTGTCCCTTTAACATTAAATATATATGTGCCATGAGGGTTAAGTGCACAATCAACAATAAAAAATAGCCATAGTATTTCACCATCTTATCCAACTGTTGAAAGGAAAAAAAAAAAGATTGATACTGTAACGGATCACCTGGCACCCCGACTGGGCACCTCCACCAACAGATGCTTCCTAGCTGACGCCCATAAACACCGCACCAGACACCACAAGCACTTCAGACTCCACAACCGACGTAGCTTTACTGGAATCTCGCCGTCTTCTTTCCACCCTGGACCAACCTCTGACATCCAGGACCGGTGGGAAAGACCTCTCCTACTCCAGAAAGTGTAGCTGGAGCAGCTCTTAAAAGAGCTAGTGATTAGAACCCAGGGGAGCATAAAGAATATAGCAATCCCAAGTGTGAATATAGCAGTTCCCCTCCAATCACTGTAGATGCAAATATCCATTTTGATATCTATCCTAGCTGTCCATATAAGGGTTAATTTGAACAAAGTATGAATTTGGCATTTCATCTTTGTTTCTCGGAAAAAGGATTTATATAAAATCCTTTTTACGCGAAAAATACTGATTTCTAAATGTTCTTGTTAATTGTCCAAGATATCGGTATTTGAGACAAGGTACGTGTTGAGGGTTAAACAGGAACTCTATTTTAATGGAAGCACACTGGCCTTTTATGCAAGTTTCCCAAAAAGGGTGACGCCCAGGTGGACCTTGTTGGGCACAGGGACACAAAGTGTACAAGCCCATAAAAACAATGTGACAATGAATGACATTTCCACGTACAGTACACAATCCCTCCCCTCTGCCTGTGATATACTTAAGGCAGATAATGCATTAACTTAACTATCCCCAGGCAGAAAAAACACACATTTTTATAAAGTACCATAAGTACCCCAAAACACAACATATCTCCATATAGCTCTGATCTGGGTGAACAACACCCAAAAATCACCCAGATCAGATTAGGGGTTAAAAAATTTTATGGAAGCCATATTTTTGCCCAGACGCAGGCATGGTCCCATGCCCTAAACAGTTCCATGGAATCGCGGCTAAGTGCCGCTGGAGGACCGACCGGGAACAACAAGGTTTTCATGCCAAAAATAGTTCCAGGGCATTCGCGGCTGAGTCCCTCTGAAGTCTATTTGCAGTTTTGGTCCACACGAACAAGATGGGATGTTCGGGAGTTCGAAGAATCATTGTTTAAAGTCCCTGTAGCTACAAATAGGGCCTCTCAACCACAATAAATTACAGGGTAAAAGGTAGGCATGTGCATGGGGAAAATTTTCGGTTTGGTTTGGCATTCCGTAATTCGGGACTTCTGCACTTTGGTTCGGTTCGGCACTTCGACACTTCGGAATATCGGGACTTCGGCACTTCTCTTGCAGCCGCTTAGTAGATAACTCCCTAATTCCCACGGTATTAGGGAGTTATCTACCAAAGGGCTGAAAGACCTAAATTGGTCATTTAGCCAAATTTACTAATACTAAGTAAAAATTACTTAGTATTAATAAATTTTGCCCCTACTCGCTATATCGCTGCCACTGGCTGCTCACTGTTTACTAGACATGCCCCTAGTCGCGGTATAGCGAATAGGGGCATAATTTACTAATACTAAGTAATCTTTACTTAGTATTAGTAAATGTGGCTGAAAGACCAATTTAGGTCTTTCAGCCTTTTAGTAGATAGCTCCCTAATACCGTGGGAATTAGGGAGTTATCTACTTATCCATTCCTGTCATTCCATTGACTGGCTAAGTAACTTACATTTTATATGAATGTATGTTACTTGATTGTTGTAAGTGTTGCAAATGCTTACAGCTGAATCCTGGCTATGTCTGTATACTTTTTATTTAAACTTGTATACAGTGTAACATTCTTCATTCTTCCACAGGGTAAGTATATTAGTACTTAACCCCTTCAGGACCGGCCTGTTTTTGCGATGTTTGTACGTTAAGGACCAGAGCAGTTTTAACACTTTTGTGGTGTTTGTGTTTAGCTGTAATTTTCCGCTCTCTCATTTACGGTTCCCATACAAGTTATATACTGTTTTTTTCACGACAAGAAGGGCTTTCTTTACATACCAGTATATATATTATGTCATATATTGTATTTAAAAAAAATAATAAAATATGGTGAAAAATAAAAAAAAAAACATGTTTTTGGACTTTTACTTGAAAAATCTTTTACTTATCTACAAAAGCTAATGAAAAAAACTGCTAAATAGATTCAAAATTTTGTCCCGAGTTTAAAAACACCCAGTGTTTACATGCTTTATTGCTTTTTTTTGCAAGTTATAGGCCTATAAATACAAGTAGGAAATTGCTGTTTCAATATATATATATTTTAAATGTATCAATAGTGACATTGTTACACCGTTATCTGTCATAAATCCCCGAAACACACCTAACATGTACATATTTTTTAAAGTAGACAACCCAGGGTATTCAAAATGGGGTATGTCCAGTTTTTTTTAGTAGCCACCTAGTCACAAACACTGGCCAAAGTTAGCATTTATATTTGTTTGTGTGTTAAAAATGCAAAAAACGCTAACTTTGGCCGGTGTTTGTGACTAAGTGGCTACTAAAAAAAGCTGAACATACCCCATTTGCAATACCTTGGGTTGTCTTCTTTCGCAAATGGTATGCCATCATGGGGCTAATTCTCATTCCTTGGCTACCATACGCTCTCAAAGGCAACCTAACCAATCTGACAAATTTCAATAAAAAAAAAAAAAGTAAAATCAAGCCTTATATTTGACCCTGTAACTTTCACAAACACTATAAAACCTCTACATGTGGGGTACTGTTATACTCAGGAGACTTCGCTGAACACAAATATTAGTGTATCAGAACAGTAAAATATATCACAGCAATAATATCCTCAGTGAAAGAGCTGTTTGTGTGTGAAAAATGCAAAAAAATTCACTTTCACTGACAATATCATCGCTGTGATATGTTTTACTGTTTTGAAACACTAATATTTGTGTTCAGCGAAGTCTCCCGAGTAAAACAGTACCCCCATGTACAGGATTTAGGGTGTCATAGAAAGTTACAGGGTTAAACACAGTGCTAGCAAATTAAATTATCTGGACTTTTGGCCTGGGTTGGCAGGCAGGTCCCTCAAATTGCAATCATTAAAATTACTTAATTAGGTAAAAATATTACATAAATATGCACGTAGAATTTTAATATATATACATATTTATATATTTGACGTCTACGTGTATATTTATGAAATTATTTATGTAATTATGTATGTGGACATATGTATATTTCGTATTATTTTTATTTATTTATTTATACATAGATATATATATCATTACATTCTAAGTATATTTTGATATAAATATATATATATATCAATATCAAAATACTGTTAGAATAAAACTGAATATATATATATAATTTTTTTTTAATTATTAAAAATTATTTTTATTTTTTGTTATTTATTTTTATTAACATATTATTTGTATTTTATAATAATATATATATACCATATATATAGTTATTATATATATTGTATATATTCGTGTGTAATTTAAATATAAGTGTATTTTTATAATTATATACGTATATATAAATATAAAAATACACTTAGTGTGACATTATATATATGATATATATACATATATTATATATAGGTATATATAGATATAATACATGTATATATAGCATATATATACACATATTATTTTTTTTTTTTTTACACAGATTTTTTTTTTACACTTTATTTTGGATTTTTCACTTGCAGGGAGACTGCCTGTCAGCACAGACAGTCCCCCTGCAGGCAGACACATGGACACCTATTGCGGTCATGTGATCGAGTGATCACATGGCCGTGGGGTCCTGATCTGCCGAAGGGGGACTGCCTGGGCAGACAGGCAACCCCCCTGGACCGGGTGGAGCACTGATCGCCGCCGTGGGACCGACGGCGATCAGGTAAGTAGCCCAAAACCGTTATGACGGTTCAGGACCGTCAGCGGTCCAAACGCACGTTTTACCGCTGACGGTCCTGAACCGTCAGCGGTCGTTAAGGGGTTAAGCAATACTGTACTTCGGCACTTTGACACTTCGGAACTTTGGCACTTCAGAAATTCGGACATTCGGAAGTACCCGAATGTCCGAATTGCCTGAAATGTTGCCGAATTCGCATTCGGACCAAAACGAATTGCACATGTCTAGTAAAAGGCTGGCAAGTAGTCCCCTCCAAACCCAAGAGGCGAAGTGGCTTTCGTCACAGATATTAAATATATTTAGATTTATAAAATAGGGAAACTAAAGAGAACGGTAAATATGAATTACAAAACACAGTGCATTCAGCATCTCAAAAAGGTGTGTATTTCGAAGTCTCAATAACAGCTAAAATCTTGTGAAAATACAAATCTAAAAAATCCAGGTTTAATATAATTGCATTATAAATCATTCAGTGAGAACTCCATGGGATTGTGAAACATTACCACAGAGGCTTGAGTTTTAAAAGGATTGCTGTTGTCAGTAAATTGTGACATATGCGTAGAAACACTGAAAAAAACATCAAAATACACTGTAAAATAAAACATCAAACAGTAGATGAACAGTTAGCATAATAACATGGGCAGGTACAAGATGATCTTAACTACTCAGATAATCACAAAACTAACCTACATGAAACTAGGGCAGCCAGTGGGCATGAATAACATAGCGAAAAAAACCTGAAAGGGATTGATTCCAGATATTGGAACCTTGAAACTCCTTTATATCTTGAATCCTTTTCTTTAATCAGCTATTCCAGTTTGCCATAATAAATCTATAAATCAAGTATTTCCTATACTCAAATTCATTAGAACCCCTTATCATGACAGGCAAAGCAAGAAGAGGTGTGTAATCAAGAAAACCATTGAACATTAAAAAGTGTTTTACGGTAACACTGTACCCTGATTGAACAGAGGTTGAACTGAGATGCTTCAACAGCCTCTTTATTAATAGGAGGTGCTCACGCAAAGTTATCCCCTCGCCCCCATCTGTTTATGTGTTAAATATGATGATTTAGAATATGCAAAAAAAAGACATTCAAAAACATATTTTGTTTTTAAAAAGACCAGGTTCTATCTGCAAATATGTAGAACTTGAAGTTGCTACAGTGAGTTTTGCACCAGCTGGAAGCTTTAGAAAAAGAAAAAAAAAAGTAATAAATGAAACTGCTTCCCAAGCTGATTGCAACTGTGGCTCACTGCTATCGTCTTACCTTAAATTCCATTCTTGTTTTTTAGAAGTAGAGCTATATACGTGCATCCAGCCTTAGTACTGACGTGTTAAGAAAGCACTAGCAAGTGCCTTTCAGAAGAAATATAGAGTTACATGACGTGTACATGAAACAGCTTCCCTTGTGATGTTATGAGAGTGATGGGGTGATCCTAGACAGTATACGCAAATATAAGTATAAATCAAACCACTGATACGGGTAATGGGACCTTATTGCACTGTGACCAAGACGTTATGGTTCTTAAAGCATATTTTTAAGCTCTTTGCTGTCAAGGAAAAGACACTGCTGTTAGGACACTGGCAAGTTGGTGGATCTTGGTCCCAGTTGCACACCCTTGTATTAAAGTTTTATCAGAGAAAGTCGGCCTGGAGTTTGTAGAAGCATGGGGCAAATGCAGTTGAAAGGAAGCAGACCAAAACATTTTTAGAAATTTAACCGGTTTCCTGAAGCGATAGAATCTGAAGTATCAATGCTATAAGAAATAAAAAGAGCACATTGTCAAGAACAAGCTGGGTGTGAAGAGGCATAGTCCAGAAAAGTGGGCAAGATTCGAGTAGCTGTAAAACAAAGACAAGGAGAGACAAGTAGTAAGAACAGGAAGATTGCGTGATTCTCACTGTGAAAATCACAGTGAGAGCACGCAAGCGTCCATAGGAAAGCATTGATAATGCTTTCCTATGAGACCGGCTGAATGCGCGCGCAGCTTTTGCCGCTCGTGCGCATTCAGCCGAATGGGAGGATCGGAGGAGAAGAGCTCCCCGCCCAGCGCTGGAGAAAGGTAAGTTTTAACCCCTTTCCTCTCTCCAGAGCCCGGCGGGAGGGGGTCCCTGATGGTGGGGGCACCCTCAGGGCACTATAGTGCCAGGAAAACGAATATGTTTTCCTGGCACTATAGTGGTCCTTTAAGTGTTCCCTTTATTTTTTGAGCAGTGTATATATATTCATATGATGCATAACAGTGGACCATGTTTTATAGGAATATAGTGCCATTGAGGTACTCTTGAGACATTAAAGGGACTCTCCAGTGCCAGGAAAACAATCCGTTTTCCTGGCACTGCAGGTCCCCTCTCGCTCCTACCTCCCATCCCTGGTTGCTGAAGGGGTGAAAACCCCTTCAGTCACTTACCAGAGGCAGCGACATGTCCCACGTTGCTGCTTCTTCCTCCGCCGCTGCTCCTTCCCTTCATTATGTCAGCCGGCGGGAGAGACTGATCCCACCCGCCGGTTGAGGAGACCTAATACGCATGCGTGGCAATGCCGCGAATGCGCATTAGACCTCTCCATAGGAAAGCATTGAAAATGCTTTTCAAAGCTTTCCTATGGGGATTTTAGCGACGCTGGAGGTCCTCACACAGCGTGAGGACGCCCAGCGACGCTATAGCACAGATAATCTGTGCTATGATACCGGAAGTGCCCTCTAGTGGCTGTCTAGTAGACAGCCACTAGGGGTGGACTTAACCCTGCAAGGTAATTATTGCAGTTTATGAAAACTGCAATAATTACAGTTGCAGGGTTAAGGGTAGTGGGAGTTGGCACCCAGACCACGCCAATGGGCAGAAGTGGTCTGGGTGCCTGGAGTGTCCCTGTGCTGTAATATTAATGGGAGTTACAGTTCTGGGCAGCAATTATTTTATCTGCTGGCACTAAATTGGTGACAGCTGGCTCTCAGGAGTATAACTCCCACTACATTTATCAGCTGGTTTGCCGAGATTAGGGCCTTGAACTGCACAGAGGTAACCTGTGCATTATTGCCTGTTCTATGTAGGAAATAACAGCATGGATGATATTGCAATATAGGAATAGACCTATCTAAAATAACAGTTATATGTGATAGATAGATAGTAACTTTAGTTCTCCTTTCTCTGCCCATGTCCACAGGGCCAGTGCAAGGATTTTTGCCGCCGTAGGCAAAAAATAATTTGCCGTACCCCCCCCTCCCCCACATATGCTCTGCCATATGGGCCAGTGCCAGTCTTCGCAAAGTGTATTTTATCTGAAAAGACAGTGTGTTTACATTAAAAAGCATACAGGCACAGGCTATAGACACCAGAACCACTACATTATGCTGTAGTGCTTCTGGTGACTATAGTATCCATTTAATGTGAGATTAGTGCCACTAATAATATATTGGATTGCCTACTTACCACCAGATGAGGACAAGAGGCTGATGATCGGCTAAGTCTGGCTCCACAGGTCTGGTGTAGAAGTGGCTCTCTGGAGACTGTTTTTAACAGTGCTCACAACAATTAACGAACAGGAAGCAGCTCCATTTTTAGGGCCCCTTACACAGCTCAAGGTCTTGACCGTGAGTATGCCTACAATGCCCACCCATAAATACCCACATGGCCCACCCATGAGTTCTCTCACAGGAAGTGGAGTGTATGTGTGTAGGGGATGTTTTATGTGTTATTGTAGAGGATGCAATGTGTGTGTGTTCTTATAGAATGTAGTGTATAGGGATACCAATTTGTGTAAGGGATGTAGTGTGTTTATAGGGGATGCAGTGTGTGTTTGCTTGTAAGGAATGCATTGTATGTTTCTGTGTGTGTGTGTGTGTGTGTGTGTGTAAGGGGCGCAAGGTGAGTTTCTGTGTATGTAATTGAATGCAGTGTGTGTATGTAAGTGGTGCATTGATTGTGTAAGAGATGCATTTTATTTCTGTGTGTAAGAGAATGAGTGTTTGTGTGAACGTAAGGGATGCATTGTGTGTTTCGGGTGTGTCTTTGTGTGAGTAGGAATGCATTGTATGTTTCTGTGTGTGTGTGTGTGTAGTGTAAAAGAGAGGATTTGAGGGGTAGGATAGGGACTGAGAGGGGAGTAGCTCTTTATTTTTTAAAAACATTTTTATAGTGCTCTCCACTCCTGTCAATTATTGATGTCCCCTTCCCTCCTGTCCCTCCGTGTTCTCCCCTTCTGTCCCTTAGTGCTCTCCCTTGGCCCCCTGTCCCTCTGCAGGCCCCCTTGGTGGTCTTCTCACTCCCCCCTCTCCCCCTTAGTGGTCCTCCATCCCTCCCCTTAGTGGCCCTCCCTCTCCCAAACCCTTTAGTGGTCCTCCCTCTCCCAAACCCCTTAGTAAACCTTCCCCACCTCCCCCCACCCCCTTAGTGGTAATCTCCCCTCCCCAGTGGTCATTACCCTCTCCCCCCCCCCTTTAGTGGTCCTTACCCTCCTCCCCTCTCCTTAGTGGTCCCCCCCCCTTAGTGGTCCTCCCTCTCCCAAACCCCTTAGTGGTCCTTACTCCCCCACACCTCCCCAGTGGTCCTTACTCCCACCCCCTCCCCTAGTGGTCCTTACCCCCTCCCCTATCGGTCCTTACCTCACCTCCCCTCCCCTAATGGTCCTTACCCCCCCTCCCCTCCCCTAATGGTCCTTACCCCCCCTCCCCTAATGGTCCTTACTCCCCCCCTCTTCCCCTAATGGTCCTTGCTCTCCCCCCTCCTCCCCTAATGGTCCTTGCTCTCCCCCCTCCTCCCCTAATGGTCCTTGCTCTCCCCCCTCCTCCCCTAATGGTCCTTGCTCTCCCCCCTCCTCCCCTAATGGTCCTTGCTCTCCCCCCTCCTCCCCTAATGGTCCTTGCTCTCCCCCCTCCCCTAATGGTCCTTGCTCTCCCCCCTCCCCTAATGGTCCTTACTCCCCCCCCAATGGTCCTTACTCCCCCCTCCCCTAATGGTCCTTACTCCCCCCCTCCCCTAATGGTCCTTACTCCCCCCCTCCCCTCCCCTAATGGTCCTTGCTCCCCCCCTCCCCTAATGGTCCTTGCTTCCCCCCCCTCCCCTCCCCTAATGGTTCTTGCTCCCCCTCCCCTAATGGTCTTTACCCTCCTCTTCCTTCCTGCCTATGTAGCGTGGCCAGGCGGCGCGGAACACGGGACAGGAACTTCTGTTTCCTGTACCCGGCCGCCGGTGGACTGAAGGGAAGTGCACACTGAGTGAGCACTTCCTGTCATTCTGCCGGTGGCTGGGTACAGGAAACAGAGGTTCCTGTCCCGCATTCTGCGTCGCCCGGCCACGCTACATTGAGAGACCGGCAGGAGGGAGCGCTCTGTGCCTCCCTCCTGCCGGTCACTCAAACCCGGCCCGCCCTCCATACAGCAGTGCTGCGCCGCCTGGGGCTTGCCAAAGCGCTCAGGTGGCGCAGAATGAGGAGCCACAGCGGGGACTCCGGGCAGAGGGATCCGGCACCCCCTGCTAAGGTGCGCCCTAGACGGCTGCCTAGGTAGCCTTACAGGTGGCGCCGGCCCTGCATTTCCACAATTACCCCAAGTCCTATTGTTTAAAGTATTTGTATATACCACACATTGTGAATTCTTATTTTAGAATGCAAGTCAATCACTCTAATGAATCTATGTCAGCTGAGCTGCAAATAGACAATTTTAAACTGTGTTTACCAAGTGACAATCATTTGCCCCCGAGGAAGCCATTTAATTTGAGAAACGTGCCGGTCGTGATTGTTTCTGCGTCAGAATGTCACGTTATCACATGAATGAAGTTGCAGCAATGCTGAAAATGATCTTCAGCTGTGACTCAGTGCTGCTAGCTAGGGTTCTCTTTCAGGATAAAACATGTTTTTATTGTTGCTTACTGTCTGGTCTATACAGTGACAATTGTTATCTTATAAATAAACAGTAATTGCATTCCAAGTTATACCTTATGTTATCAACTTTATGAATAAAAGAGAATTCACCAAATAGTCAAGCAAAATACTGTCATGATACCTTACCTTGCTCCCGCGTGTGGTGGGGACTCCTCTTGCCAACTCCTCCTGGCGTCGGCACGGTATATCAGACGCCAGCTGCTCTGTTCATGCCCCCTTTTATGGAGAAAATTGGGGTAGCCAAACTGATCACAGAGGACCGAGCAGGGGGTAACCCTAGTGGTAAATAAGAGACTAAGAGGAGAACATTCTGTCCTGTAAAGTATATCTTGTAGTATACAGCTTGTAGTGAGAAAAAACAGTTAAAATAACCTTTATTAGAATAGGGTGAAGATAAACAAAGAACTCAACGAAAAAAGAGGGTTTAAAAAGTATTGGTAAGACACACTGGACTAAAAGACAGGTGTGTCAAGCCAAAGTGCGGGTACTAATGCCCTACTTACGACACTAGACAATGCCGTGCTCTTACACTATGTTGTCTGTGTCGTGATGGCAATAATGTAAACCCAAACTATCAATATGTATCCAGTAACGGAGTATGTCCGTGAATAGGGCTCTTACAGAGAGTCGTGGTAAACTCCGGTGACTGGACCGTATTGCCCGCCCGTCTTTAGC
This sequence comes from Pelobates fuscus, assembly GCF_036172605.1. Classification (NCBI taxonomy): domain Eukaryota; kingdom Metazoa; phylum Chordata; class Amphibia; order Anura; family Pelobatidae; genus Pelobates; species Pelobates fuscus. The sequence continues at coordinate 27,383,555 of NC_086329.1, read as the reverse complement.
CGTGAGCGATGCTCGGCTATACAGGTAGCTTTCCAGGAGGACAAAACTACTGAGTACACTGCTGTCTTACTAGTATCAGACAGTATCAAAGTGTGGATCCCCAATTTGAGGTACTGGTCGGTAGTTTAACCTGGAGGGGGAGACCCCTTTTATGACACAGCCACTGCGTTCCGACATCATAGCGGCAATGCCAGGAAAATTCAAATTATTTAACGCACCTTGATTTTTTGGGGGTGTGTGATTTTAAAGCAAGAGACGCTTTCCTATAAATAGAGTGTGTGACAAAATCCCCCTATTTTGTGTGTACCAGTGCCCTTATTATATTCTGTTCGAGCATTTGGTACTATTTCCCTTCTTATTTTGGGACTCTTAGGCGGCCACTCCACGACCCGAGCACCGATGAAAACACACAAACACCTGCTTCTGGCTGCGGCAAGCAAGGAGAACCTGGTTCGACGGTTTGTTCGACTAAAACTACCGAACCATTATTATAATATGAGCCACGGGATTCATTCACCTTTTTGATGATTTCACTACTTTCCGTTCGGATGAAAACGCACAAACTAGGCCGACCCCTATAGCTAAAATTATGGAACTATTTCTGGACAGATATATTCAGAGCGGTCGGTCAAATCCTTTACCCCCATGGCGATTTGACTGGGTTCGTGGGATCTGAGCACTTTTCGGATATATTGGGCACTCAGATCCAAGCTATCTGGGGATGTAGACTATGGGGGTTCGCTTATGCAAAATATGATTTTATGTATTTTAAAGTGCTTTGTGAATTTTATAACTTTGAAATATTTTCGGTACCTGGAGATAATTAAGTTTACTATGGCCACTTAACCCAATTATCTCCAGGATAGAGAGGATGGATTATACGGTTTGTGTGGGAGTGTTTTACATTGTAACTGTATGCTGATTGGTTATTGTAATTGTGTCCCTGTTCCCCACAAAGTCCCTGTGGGAGTATACCTTGCTTGGGGACTTGCATAATGGGCCAAGCTGTGGCCTCCATTAAACAGATTGTTTTACCCCTTCATGAAGTCTTGGCTCATGTTTGGGGGATTGGGAGTTATAATCACTGCACCTTGTGCTATACTTGGATTTCGGGAGATTCTGCACAGATATACTCAGCTAGAGTATAGGGGATCCGTTACAGAGTGCCTTTTGCCTTTGTTCAGTGCCCTATTGTGGTTCACTTGTTGTTCCCTCTAATGCTATTATATTTCCTGATAGTTATTACTAGGATACGCATATTTGACTCGCCCAGTTTTCTTATTTATCCTGTTTTCTGGTTTTCTGACCCGGCTATTCCTTATCCTGATCTTTGCTTTTCCTAGACTTTGACTACTTCCTGACTATTCTCTCGCTAACCACGTTAAACCTGGCCATTCTAATACATTCTCTTTATTTAGGGTTGCATTCTGTGTGTTGGGGTAAATTTTGCTGACTTATTGCCTGCATTGCATGCATATATCTAGATTGAAGCTACTAATAAGTCCTGAGGGCACCGGACTATACTTCTTAGTATCAGCTCTGGTTATAATCAGGGGATTTTTAGAGGAGCAGACCTGCGTCCTACAAGCACCCTACTAACCACGGGCGAGAGGGAAGCGGTCAATCCTTCCACCCATTACCTATCTACAATACACAGTTTGTGTCTGGATCCATACTATTTCCCCACCCCCCCTACTGATAAGGGTTATCCTGGCAAATAATTGGGTTATTGAAGCTGGTCACATGGTGTGTGTCTTGTCATATCTAATATGGCGGATGCTGCATCGATACTCAACCCTGAGGGTCAGCAATCTTCTACTCTGGACAAACTAGACCAGTTATTTGAAAAATTGTGGTCCAAGTACAGGTGACCATTCCAGCCCCCTGCAACAGTGAAGAATATGCGATTATGCGTTTCCAAATAAAGTTTTAGTAAGGAACACAACTGCAGATAAAATTTATTAGAAGACTGTACCTTTAAAAGAATCTCCACAAAATCAGGAAAAACAATAATCAGAATGCCTATGAAATAAGCAACAAGAAAACTTTTTAACAGGAATTCCAATCTCCCTTCAATTGGTATGAAACAAAAAGTAGAATAGTTTTCCAGTAGCAGTAGTTTAGTAGTTAGCAAGGTTTGGAATTATACACTAGCAAGTCCTGGTAATAGGATACTGTAGCAAGTAGTAGCAACAATGTTATTGCAGCAGCCAAAGTAGCAGTTTGTAGCAATAGATTAAATGCAGCCAAATAGTAGACAGAGCAGAGAATTAAAATAATAATTATTCGGCCAAAAGAATCATGTAATTTTGAGAGAGGTTGTTTAAGAATCCGGGCCTTGAAGGCAGGAGAAATCAGCAACGTCAAAAGGCAAATTTGGGTCGATGCTTATAGAGATCAGGATGGTCAGTAAACAATTTTGGTTCGAGGATTGGAAAAGCCTGCTAGGTCAGTTAGGAGGTGTCATGCCTTAACTATGGTATCCTCTTACTTCCTGGTTCCACGGAGCCTAGCCACACCTCTTTATGACACGGTCTCCTTATTTAATCCGACCGCACCAGCTGATCGACGCTGGATTATTGAACTACGTTCCGTACTCACGAACCGGCTACAACATCGTTGTGAAAGCCCTCGGTTACCGGACCGGACTGGAAGACTTCAAGTTCCCTTCACCTCTCCTCATCCACGACTAAAGCTGAACTCTCTCCATTCATGATAACCGCCTCTGAGGAGATCTCGGGAACCAGTGTTCTATATGCCGGAAGCTAAGTAAAACCTCTGTGATAAGCGTTGCATCTCAAAGCTGTTATTTCCTGTCTCCAAAGTCCTTCGATAAAACAAACCAGTTACAGCTAACTTCAACTCATACTCTATATCAGTTAGCTGCATCTGTCTTGCTTCAGTTAAATCCTATGGAACAGCTATTGTAACTTCTTATCACCTAATTCATTAATACTACTAAGAGACTCTTTCTGATTCAGTGTCTGCTAATTACTACCGTTTACTACTTAAAGCTACAGTGCCTGTAATTGTGGACTTCAGTTATCGTTTACTACTTAAAGCTACAGTGCCTGTAATTGTGGACTTCAGTTATCGTTTACTACTTAAAGCTACAGTGCCTGTAATTGTGGACTTCAGTTATCGTTTACTACTTAAAGCTACAGTGCCTGTAATTGTGGACTTCAGTTATCGTTTACTACTTAAAGCTACAGTGCCTGTAATTGTGGACTTCAGTTATCGTTTACTACTTAAAGCTACAGTGCCTGTAATTGTGGACTTCAGTTATCGTTTACTACTTAAAGCTACAGTGCCTTTAATTGTGGACTTCAGTTATCGTTTACTACTTAAAGCTACAGTGCCTGTAATTGTGGACTTCAGTTATCGTTTACTAATTAAAACTACAGTACCTGTAAATTGGAGTTAATGTCACAATATCTTCTACTTTTTATAATAAATATTCAAACTATAAGAAATCTGCAGTTGTGTTCCTTCATAACAAATGTTTAAACGTGACAGAATAATCCAGCCCTTGTAATGGATCCAGCAGATTTCGATTCCACGATAACTACGCTGAATCAACGAGTCAATACACTAGCCCATGGTTTGCAAGACCTTCAAGTTACTAATGAAAGAATTCTCACTTATGTCAAAGACTTACAGACACATCCTCCTCATACTGTTCTGCACTCACTTAGCGATCCTGCTGTATGTAACCCTGAAAAATTCTATGGTGATCGTTCCAAATATAAGGAGTTTTTTTATTCCTGCAAATTATTGATTGCTTTAAAACCTAGATCTTATCCCACAGAAAGATCTAAGGTTTATTCAGTTATCTCATTTCTGAGAGGTGAACCTATGTCCTGGGCCCATTCCTTTTTGGACAATGATGACCCCATCTTAGATTCACTGGAGGAATTCCTTAAAGCCATGTCTCTTCTCTATGAAGATCCATACAAACAAAATACTGCTGAATTAACAATTAGAACCTTGCTACAAAACCATAGACCCGTTGAAGATTATATTGCTGAATTTAAAAGATGGGCAGTAGAAACGCAATGAAATGACATCGCATTGCGCAACCAGTTTCGAATCGGCTTATCTGAAGCTGTAAAAGATGAACTATCCAGAATAGAACTCCCTACTACTTTGAATGCTCTGATTCATCTATCGATCAGCATTGACAGAAGGCTTAGAGAAAGAAAGGCCGAAAAGGCTCTCTCAACTTCAACTGGGAAAAAATCATTTCATCCTCCAAAGCCTCCTGAGAACCCATCCGAACCAATCGAACCTATGGAAATAGGGATAATAAGAAGTCCCCTCACTCCTGAAGAGAAAAATCGAAGACGTATATTAAACCTCTGCATGTATTGTGCCTCTCAAGTTCATTTAGTCTCTGATTGTCCTTTATTGAAACGGATAAAAGGCAGTAGGCAGTCTCATGCCTCTTCCATCCTAAGTGTACTTCCCTCTACAGCAAATACTCAAATGTCCCCTATCATTCTTGTATTACAGTGGGACAATAAAAGAATTATAACCAAGGCTGTTATCGATTCCGGTGCAAATGGAGTATTCATCGACTCAGCCTTTGTAACAAAGAATAAAATTCCTTGTGTTCGTAAAAGAACTTCTGTGCCTGTTAAAGTGATTGACGGGTCCCTCATTTCATCGGGACCAATACTTCATGAATCCATCCCTCTAAAAGTAACCATCAATCATACTCATACTGAAAGTCTTATATTTGATGTTATCTCATCACCATTTTTTCCTATTATATTAGGGATCAACTGGTTAAGGAACCACAACCCTCAAATCTCATGGTTTCCCTTCTCTCTTGCCTTTAATTCCGATTATTGCAAGAAAACATGCTTGCAACGTATTCCAATTCTTCAGTCTACTAAAGAACCAGCTAAAACCTCATGTTGTTCTGACACCGAACTGGAGTTTCCTCCTCCTACAGTCATTGGAATCTTATCTTCTCTTATTGACGACATTAAAGATCTCAGTGAAGATGCTCTTGAACTTCCTAAATCAATTAAATTATCCAAGAAAAACGGTCTCTACTATTTTAAAGACCGGATTTATGTACCTCCCTCTTTCAGAATTAAAGTACTTGAATTTATTCATGATTCTCCTCTGGCAGGTCATCCAGGTATAAAAAAGACCCTTGAATTGTCTAAGAGATACTATTGGTGGCCTCGTCAAGACCAAACTATTGAATCTTATGTAAAATCTTGTTCTATATGCCAAAGATCCAAACATGTCCATCATCAACCATTCAGTCAATTATTGAATTTACCGATTCCTGAACGGCCTTGGCAATCCATTTCTATGGACTTCTTGGTGGAACAACCTCCTCCCTCTTATGAAATCGGTGATCTTGTCTGGCTTTCCTCAAAGAACATCTCTACAAACCGTCCATCAAAGAAGTTAAGTTCCCTTTTTCTTGGTCCTTTTCCGATAATATCGGTTATCAACCGTAATGTTGTTAAATTGAAGCTTCCACCTACTTTGAAACTACATCCTGTTTTTCATGTGTCCTTGCTAAAACCTCATCATCCTGACCCTTTCCATAGAAATGTCACTACTTCTCCTGATCCCATATTGGTCCAGGGTGAAGAAGAATACGAAATTCAAAGTATACTGGATTCAAGGATTCATCGTGGCTCTTTACAATACCTCATCAGATGGAAAGGATATGGAATTGATGAAGATACATGGGAAAACTCCTCTGTCGTTCATGCTGACAAATTGATTTCCAAATTTCACAAGCGTTACCCTTCTAAACCAAGTCAATAGCACCCAGAGGTTGCTCATTAAGGAGAGGGTACTGTCATGCCTTAACTATGGTATCCTCTTACTTCCTGGTTCCACGGAGCCTAGCCACACCTCTTTATGACACGGTCTCCTTATTTAATCCGACCGCACCAGCTGATCGACGCTGGATTATTGAACTACGTTCCGTACTCACGAACCGGCTACAACATCGTTGTGAAAGCCCTCGGTTACCGGACCGGACTGGAAGACTTCAAGTTCCCTTCACCTCTCCTCATCCACGACTAAAGCTGAACTCTCTCCATTCATGATAACCGCCTCTGAGGAGATCTCGGGAACCAGTGTTCTATATGCCGGAAGCTAAGTAAAACCTCTGTGATAAGCGTTGCATCTCAAAGCTGTTATTTCCTGTCTCCAAAGTCCTTCGATAAAACAAACCAGTTACAGCTAACTTCAACTCATACTCTATATCAGTTAGCTGCATCTGTCTTGCTTCAGTTAAATCCTATGGAACAGCTATTGTAACTTCTTATCACCTAATTCATTAATACTACTAAGAGACTCTTTCTGATTCAGTGTCTGCTAATTACTACCGTTTACTACTTAAAGCTACAGTGCCTGTAATTGTGGACTTCAGTTATCGTTTACTACTTAAAGCTACAGTGCCTGTAATTGTGGACTTCAGTTATCGTTTACTACTTAAAGCTACAGTGCCTGTAATTGTGGACTTCAGTTATCGTTTACTACTTAAAGCTACAGTGCCTGTAATTGTGGACTTCAGTTATCGTTTACTACTTAAAGCTACAGTGCCTGTAATTGTGGACTTCAGTTATCGTTTACTACTTAAAGCTACAGTGCCTGTAATTGTGGACTTCAGTTATCGTTTACTACTTAAAGCTACAGTGCCTGTAATTGTGGACTTCAGTTATCGTTTACTACTTAAAGCTACAGTGCCTGTAATTGTGGACTTCAGTTATCGTTTACTACTTAAAGCTACAGTGCCTGTAATTGTGGACTTCAGTTATTGTTTACTACTTAAAGCTACAGTGCCTTTAATTGTGGACTTCAGTTATCGTTTACTACTTAAAGCTACAGTGCCTGTAATTGTGGACTTCAGTTATCGTTTACTAATTAAAGCTACAGTACCTGTAAATTGGACTTAACGTCACAATATCTTCTACTTTTTATAATAAATATTCAAACTATAAGAAATCTGCAGTTGTGTTCCTTCATAACAAATGTTTAAACGTGACAGGAGGTCCGGTTCGGTTCACAGAAAATACAATAAGGTAGGAACTTAGCAGGAGAAGTTTCCTTGTGAAGAGCAAAATTGACTGAGAATTTAGCGCTGGACCATACCTCCCCATGGTCCTGGAGGCCCCAGCATCTTCTGTCTCACCTAGAAGTAAAAATCCAGGCCCAGCTGAACTGCTGCCTATATACTGGACAGATGAGGTCAAAGATATACCTGGGTCCTGGAATTTGCAATGTGCATTTATAGATCTCTGTCTGGGTCTGCACCCGCAGCAGGGTCTTCGACCACTTGGCTGACTGTCATAATCTGGGGTTCTATAAAGCCCATAGAGGGCCTAGGTTGAACCATTACCACGACTGTCCCGAAGGCAACCTGCCATGTTTCTCTTTAACTGGGACAAATGCTGTGGTCTGGGCAGAGAAAGGGACATTGCATGCTCACAGCCTTCCTCTACTCATGTTAATAAGATGGACTGTTATTTCTGGCCACAGGGAAACCACATCATACCTCAACCTCATTCCCACACGTTTTGGTGTCGTAAGGGTGACGTGGACTAATCAGAGTGCCCTTTTAGTATCCAAATAAAGTTTTAGCCCCATAGTCATTGCCCTGTTGTGGTTTCCTCTTGGTTCCTTGTTTAGTGTGTTATAGCTTTCCCTGATTTTCTGGCATTTTGACCTTGTTAGCCTTTGTAATACTGATGAGACAAGTTATATTGTCCTCCTGTATTTATGCTATCTTGATCTTGGCTAGTACACCTGTTTTTACGATTTATATATATGTACACATTAAGCCCGGCCATTCCAATACATCTAATACGTTCTTTCCCATTTTTCTCATCTCTGAACGAAGACTTATGAGTTGGGTAGCGTATCCGTAACATATAGGCTTCTTGATCTCATTGGTACCTCTTGATACTGCCTGAAAGTCAGAAAAGTCATTGATCCAAATACTGATTCTGAATTGGGATTTTGTCCAAAATAGTTGGGAAATGCCCAAATTGTGGACTGTTATGAAACACTAATCTATGCCCTCTATCCTTCAAGAGGAGAATATATAAGCATCTATGTTATACATAAAATGTGTTTCCTTGTCTTGACTCTTGAAACAATTACAAAATAAAATATTTTAAAAGTACAAAAACAAAATGTATGTGGACCTGTTCTGAATTGTAGACCAAGCTAAAAATATTTATATCTGGATGCTGAGCTGAGATTAGGGGCCTTGCACTGCACAGTATTCCTCACACCACACATTAACATTTATAGTGTAAATTGTGGTCATTCCCCAAACAGTACAGGATTTAAACACATTATCTGCTGTTGATACACTGTATGTAATGTGTATATATATATATAAAAATTTTATATATATATATATATATATATATATATATATATATATATATATATATATATATATATATATATATATATATATATATATATATATATATATAAGCTAATGAAGAAGATAAGGACAAATGTATCCTGGAAGAAAATACGTTCTACATAACAGACAGATGTAGTAAATATGTTAATAAAAATGTTAACCTATAGAAAAAAAAAGGATTTGAAATCAGGAGTTTGCTTAGCTACAATTTTGTCCATTCATAAATTGAGGGCAATCAGATTTTTGCCATTTTGTAGGAGTACATATCCCCAACCTTCCCTACTCCACCACCCTTTTTCTGTGATGATTATTTTGGTACATGTCAAGTTAGGTTCATGCAGATCTTTGTAACATCTTCCGTTATAATGATTCCATACCAGAAGATTATTCTTAAAAGGAACACTACAGCGTTAGGAATACAAACCTGTTTTATTTTTTATTTGCATCTTACATTACAATAGAAATAAGTCAGGAAATACAACACATATTCAGTGAAGTCATAAGAATTAATTATGCATGCATGAAACTGTAATGTGAGACGTTTTATGAAATAAACATAAAGCCGACAATATTGCACCAAATTCACATATGCAACATTTAGTTGAATGCTAAGCGCTTCAAAAGAAATAATGTTAAATATATGTAATGGGTTGTGTAGTCATGCGCACGCTCTGCGTTACGCCGATGTCATAACAGCACAACTCAAAGTGCCAAACCGATGTGTTCGCACTAAATTAAACTCTCAAATTTTGCTTTTGGTCCAATTCGGGAGTTAAGGCGCTCTAATATGATGCAGACCAATAAGATTGGTTCCCTGGCTTTATAAGTCAGGCCCTTTCAGTTATAAGTTGCCCTGTTGTGATTCTTGTTTACCCAAGAGCGCGCTTTATATTATTTTGGATTTTTTGTTACCGAGTTTGGCTTGCTTATCGTTTCTCTGCTTTTTGTGTTCCTGACCTTGGCTTGTCTTACCATCTTAGCTGTACTCTCCTACGTTTGACCTTGGCTTTCTACCTGACTAATCTATACATTAAATCCGGCCAAGTCTAAGGCCCGGTAATATGTTGAGCAGTTTAGGGTCTGTGTGTTTTGGGTTCACCTACATTAGTCGTGACAATAGCAATATTTAGCAGATAGAACAACACTGCAGAAAGCCATAGCTCGGGATACATACTCATCCAATTCCCAATCTGCAGTCCCACACCAGTGGAGACATGCAGCTCAATACGGTATAAATGATTATAATCTGGTGCTGCACATTGATTCTGCGGTGCTACCTTTTCGCAACAACAATCATCTTAGAAGACCATGTCTGAAACATCTCCTGGGTCCCAGCCAAGCCCCATGTTCTTATAGGCTCAGTTCCAAGCTTTTCAGATGCACGGATATGTAGAGAAGCAGAGTTCGCCTGTACCCTTATGTAGGGGTGGGTTTCCAGTTGATCAGTTGAGTGTCTGTCAGCCCCCACCTTAGCAGTGTTTATAGATTTAGAGGTAGGTTTCCTTTCTGCTTCACAGTGACTCTCTGAAGGAGACTGTGCTTTCCGCTGCTTTGTTGCAATGCGAGATAGGAAATCCATAAAGATGTGGTCCCGCCTGGACAATAGAGTTATAAGAGTGTAAGTCACTTGCAAGTCTCCAGCTTCTACTTTCACCATCTTGGAAGCCACATGGATCTTTCAGAGCACCAGGTATTTATCTGAATCAGTTGAGCTCCAGGGACCAGGATTACCCCTACCAGTCCAAAGGGGGACGAGGGATAGCTGCTGTACTAGATCTGTTCAGTGAAATTAGTTGTCGAAAGAGTGACCGCCTCTCACAAACCAACATCACCTGTAGGTTTCAGGGGTCTCAAGCCTGGCAATCCTGTGACAAGTGTCATACCTCAAGATACACCAAGGTGCCCTGTAGTTGGTAAATGGTCTTTGTGGTAAATCCAGCAGCTGGACTGATTTTTTAATAAAGCCTGCACCAAACCCAGGAGATTGCTCAGGAGACGAGACCACTCTGCTCGGCAGTCAGGCCCCGCCCCCTTATAAACTTGTATTCTATTGTTATAGTGTCCTAGTGCACGTTTGCTGCCCGCCGTACCTTTACCTACGACGTCATCCAGTTCTCTAGCCAATGGTCCAATCCAATGCTTCTCATAGTGGAGCATTGGGGACTCGTACACATTCAATTCAATGCCTTCCTATGATCTGAAATATCACGTGACTGAATTTTACTCAATCTTTGTAGAGGAAGCGCTGTGCGTGCACTAGACCTTCCCCATGCTTTCCTATGGGAGATTTGAATCCGCTGGACGTCCTCATGCAAAACGTTTACGCTGCTTTATGATGTGCACATTTGGTTGAGATGACTGTATATAAACTGGAATTGCCTGTAGTATATTTTGCCAATCTGGACTACATTGGGACTTCAGCAACTAAACCTGAAAGTATAAATTGTCAGAAAATTAATTCACAGAAAATAAAATCTTAGCCCATAATCACCATACTAAAAGCATTGTTAAACTGGAGATTCCCTGGCAATCTGTACATTAATGAATAACTGTCATGCCTTAACTACCGGTATTTCTTTGTTCCTTCCGGGTTGACGGAGCCTAGCCACACCCCCTTCTCTGACGCGGTCTCCCCACGCTACATAATGCGACCGCGCCAGATACAAGACGCTGGATTATTGAACAGCGTTACCGCGGAATCAAACCGGCTAAAAGTTTCTCCAACCTTTACTTGTGAACCGAACCGGACTGGAAATCTACAGACCCTCCTTCTCCTCTCCTCGACCACGGCTAGTAACTGGACCTTCCTCATCCTGCTTGACAGCTTCCCTCCCCGGAGGAGAACTTCGGGAACCCTGATATTTCACCATTGAAAGCTAAGTCAATTGCTATATCCGTAATAGGAGATTACCTGCTCTCAAGCCTGCTTATCCTTCCTGCTACAGCCTGCTCTCAAATCCGCTAAGCATTCCTGCTACAGCGTGCTCTCAAGCCTGCTTACCTCGCACTCCAAAACGAATCACTCCTGTTACAACTTCATTTCTATTTTTCTCCGTTTCCATGAACTTGCAAACTCCAATGTACTATACTGCATGTATGCCAGAAGCTGCTTACTCCGTTTAAACAAACAGTGAAGTAGTTAAAGATACAGTACCTGTGTTATCCGTAATTAAAGATACAGTTCCTGTACTTTAGTATCCTCGTCATCTATCTGAGTTCTAAGAGATCTGCAGTTGTGCTCCATTTAAATATATGTAAGCATTACAATAACCTAGGTCGTGTTACAAATAGAATGGAGAAGTTCAAATAGAGATATCTTGAGTGCCCACTTAAGTTATCATACGATCATTCCAGTGGAATATTTTAATAACTTCCAGTGGAACATCATTAAAACAATGACTGATTACGAAAATTAAATAATTATTTAATTGCCACACATAAAAATAAGGACAGCTTTGAAATGCATCCTAGAAGGTCCTGTCTTACCAAACGGGCCTACAAAGTTACCATACTTGTTGCTTTTGTTATGATATTTTTAAAAGTCAAACCAGGAAGATAATGAGCAATAGGCAAACTTATCAAGCATGAAGCAGGTCAACTTAACAGTCAGCTACTTAAGAACCAGTGGCCGTCTATCCCATCATAACAATCTATTCTTTAAAGATCCTATTTCAAAATGGAATGACTCACTCATTGACTGTAGGGCTTGTATAGAGTTGTTCAAGTTAAATAAGCCGGACATTCCGTGAAGGCATGAAGCCTTTGGGGACCAGATTGTGATGACAGCAAAGATTAATATATGGTGATTAAGAGTTTTAAGTCTCAGACATAAAGAAAACCAAGGGCACACTAATAATAATAATAATAATACAGGGCTGCATACACTTAAAAATAGGAGAATCATGTTATACCAATGTGGCCCATATATTCAATGCAGTAACCTGTACTAAATTGAATGTTGATTAACAAAAAGTATGCAATTCAAAAAAATATATAAAACCAAATCAGTTGTCCTTCAAATGACTTTGATATCTACCATAAGCAAAAAATGTGAAATATCATGAACTTGTTTCTCTTGTATATATGAAGATATTATTTTTTGTAAGTATCATTTCAGTTCTAAAATACTCTTGGCTTTTCAGAGAGCTCTAGTTGAAATGTGGAAGACGGAAGGGATTCTCCTCCATTCGAATCTTATTCACAGAATTACAGACAACTTAATAATGGGTAAGCTGACTGCCATTACCAGGGATTAGTGATGTCCCGAACGGTTCGCTGGCGAATAGTTCCCGGCGAACATAGCGTGTTTGCGTTCGCCACGGATGGCGAACATATGCGATGTTCGGTCCGCCCCCTATGCGTCATCATTGAGTAAACTTTGACCCTGTACCTCACAGTCAGCAGACACATTCCAGCCAATCAGCAGCAGATCCGCCCTCCCAGACCCTCCCACATCCTAGACAGCATACAATTTAGATTAATTCTGAAGCTGCATTCATTTTTTTTGTATTATTATTTTTTTTTTTTGTGTTTATTATACATTATCCTCCATAGCCAGTAACCTGTGTTTATTATACATTATGCCCCATAGCCAGTAACCTGTGTTTATTATACATTATCCCCCCATAGCCAGTAACCTGTGTTTTTTATACATTATCCCACCATAGCCAGTAACCTGTGTTTTTTATACATTATCCCACCATAGCCAGTAACCTGTGTTTATTAGACATTATCCCCCCACAACCAGTAACCTGTGTTTATTATACATTATCCTCCCATAGCCAGTAACCTGTGTTTATTATACATTATCCCCCCATAGCCAGTAACCTGTGTTTATTATACATTATCCTCCCCATAGCCAGTAACCTGTGTTTATTATACATTATCCTCCCCATAGCCAGTAACCTGTGTTTATTATACATTATCCCCCCCATAGCCAGTAACCTGTGTTTATTATACATTATCCCCCCATAGCCAGTAACCTGTGTTTATTATACATTATCCCCCCATAGCCAGTAACCTGTGTTTATTATACATTATCCCCCCATAGCCAGTAACCTGTGTTTATTATACATTATCCCCCATAGCCAGTAACCTGTGTTTATTATACATTATCCCCCCCATAGCCAGTAACCTGTGTGTATTATACATTATCCCTCCCATAGCCAGTAACCTGTGTTTATTATACATTATCCCTCCCATAGCCAGTAACCTGTGTTTATTATACATTATCCCCCCATAGCCAGTAACCTGTGTTTATTATACATTATCCCCCCCATAGCCAGTAACCTATGTTTATTATACATTATCCCCCATAGTCATTTATCGTTGGACCTAGGCAGCATGATGTCTTAGGCCGGCCCAGAGAGTGAGTGAGTGAGTGAATAATATAATATATATGTTCAGAAACATATTAGTGATATATGTAAATCGGGTTCATGCAAAGAGGGTGAAAAGGTATTAAAGAAAAACACACTTATTGCATCAAATTTACAAAGCCAAACCTTTAAAAGCTTTCCTCATTTCTTTCTCGAGATGAGGAATATATCGGTTGTAGACTGAGGATTTCCATCTGCCCAATCTTTTAATAATATGCACTGGAGTGTCAGTGTTGAAGGAGACCGAAGCTGCCCCTATTCTAAATGAAAGACCCGAGACATGGATACAACCCAATCTTAGGAGTAGTGTTCTGATGTAGAAGATTAATTTAGCCGTAGTCAGAGGGATTCAGTGAGAGTAGTGGTGAAATGTGTGTGGCATGACTGAGTGTGGGTAAGTAAGAATCAAGTATTTTAACTGGGCACTACTTCTAGGTGGGATAAAGTGGTATAGCGGATGGATGAGTAGTTTGGTTCGTTTTAGAGGTTTGTAGAGAAAGTATATAGTGATCATGATTTTTAGCGATATCCAATATGTTTAAGGTGGTCCCAGTGCCACCACTCATATCTGGTGTCACAATAGCTTGCATTTAAAAAAAAACAAACAAAAAAAAACAACTTTTTTGACTGTAATATAGAATAGTAATATATAATATAATAGCAGTCAGTTTCCTTCACACGTGTGCATTTCAGGGCCTGCCAGGGCACAGTGTCACACCAGTGCAACTCATATCTGGTGTAACAGTAGTGTACATTTAAAAAAAAAAATACAGGGGGCTTGTTGTCACCTTTCGGGGACCCTTGGTGTTGTACATGGCTGGGTGGAGAAAGAGACCTTCAATGACATCAGTGAGGACAAGGAACGGGACATGGCTAGCTTGGTATCCAACCTTGTGCAAATGGGGAGTTTGCGGTTGTGCAAATGGACTGTTTGCGGTTGTTTGCGGTGCGTTAAATGGGGAGTTTTGTCTGTCACTGTGAAGCGGGCGTAACCTTTACACTACCTGATCGATACAACATCATACCTAATGTTTTAAAGCACGTTATTCCAAACAATTTAGGAATGTTAGGTGAGTTATGCCCTTTATGGATTAAAACCAGACTCTGCATCAACTATGTAATTTTCCATGGGAGTTTTGCCATGGATCCCCCTCAGGCATGCCACAGTCCAGGTGTTAGTCCCCTTGAAACAACTTTTACATCACTATTGTGGCCAGAAAGAGTCCCTGTGGGTTTTAAAATGTGCCTGCCTATTGAAGTCTATGGCGGTTCGCCGGGTTCGCCTGTTCGCAAACATTTGCGGAAGTTCGCGTTTGCGAACGGAAAATTTTATGTTCGCGACATCACTACCAGGGATGTGATGAAATCTTTTGTAACGGTGTGGTTCCTATGGTCAGGGTATGTAGACAGTCATTTTTGTGCTTCTCAGCCTCCCCTTTTGATGTGCAGCAAAGTGCTTTCACAAGCCCATACCCTTTCTTTCCTCATCCTAGCTCTCAAGCTCTCTTTCTTATTATCTCTCTTTACTTTTCCACAATGTTGGTGTATACTTGGCATAAATGTGTTAATAATTGGAATCTCCCTGCTTTGTATAACAGATTTTAAGTGTGTCCATCACTATTTAGACCATTATTTTCTGATGAGATTAAAAATAATTACAAAATATTGCTCCCGGGCTAATTTTATGCATCAAGATTCTATTTATAGGGCTGAATATTTAGTATTTTTCAGAACCTCAATTAACAGCCCATTACATGAAAATGTCTTCACAATCCATCCAAGCTGTCAAAACCTTCCCAAGCTAAGTGAGCAACCATTGACTTCCATTAGGATTTACAGCTTGTTTTGGGAAAATCTTCCCAGATTTTTATTCTGGTTACGATTTCCTAAACTAGCTGAATGTGATATGTTCTCAATGGTTCTAGACCAGTGGTTCTTGCTGACTGGAACAGAAAATAATGGACTGGATCACTGGAATAGATACATCATATTCTGTTGAATCTTTATTTCCATAAGGATAAAAGAGCCTTTCTCGAACGCTAAGTCTCATTTTTGTGCATGCACAGAATGTTCTAATCCATTTGCCAGATCTTTATTTTATTTTATTCTATGGCCTATTATTTGATCCTGCCACGGGAGAATCTGTAGATATCTCTTTGGATCGAATAGGAGTTGGATATTGAATTATTTTTATTTTTATCTTGTGAGTGCAATCAAATAAAGCGTTGTTAAATTTATTGACAGTACTGCACTATGTCTTTTCTTCTCTCCTTATTTCTCTGTATGCATACCTGGATAAAGAGAAGATAGAGAGATTCCACATATACATTACGTTCTGCCTACTTATCATCTACATTTGTGAGTGCATTTTATGGTTACACCCTATTTGATGTTCATACATACTACACCATTGTGGTTGTTTGTATTTTATATTGCAGATTATTTATGGTACATTATATTCTGTGGCACAAGTATTGTCATCCTTATTGCAAAAGAAACTGCTAGGACAATGGGAAGAAGTGTCCAATGAACATTATTTTAGTATATATTTTAGTATATTATGGTATGACAAATAATTAATGAAGAATTAATGGTAACTGATCTAATTTTACAATACAATACAAGAATGGGTCATCTACCAAATGCCAATTATGTAATTCGGGGGCCCTGTTCAGAGGATTAAGAAACGTGCATGAAATGGAAAGAGAGAACAAAGGATTTTGTTTCTGTGATTGGCCGCATTGGATCCTCTGTCCTGATAGAAAATAAATAAATAAATAAACACAAAAACGTAAATTGTCATGCATGTAAGTGTATCTCGTCCAAAACAGTGCTATGCTAATTAGTACCTGAGCAATTATCTGTACTGTGTTGCCCCTTTTTATAGCAAACATGAAAGACTCACAGTGTATTTTTTCATGAATTATTTATGTCCCTGAAATGTCATTTTTTTAAACACGTGTATCAAAGATGTTGAAATTCAAATATTGTCTGGATAAAGTAGTATTTAGATCAAAATAGGTGAAAGTGGGAAAAAAAAAAATCACCAAATTAGCTCCTTTTATGGCTTGGACAAAAGCAACGTTTCTAATGCACTATCCCAAATTTCAATACATATTTAAATAACTTGAGGTCAATTTTAGCTGAAAGCTGCATGGTGAATTGTTAGTGTAAGTCAAACCTAAGAGAGGTTTACCTTGACAGGGCAGGTGAGCTTGCACTTCAATGGCCATTGGAATCAGAGATGAATTTATGGAGAGGCTAACCAGACATTTGCCTAGGGCGGCACTTTCCAAGGGGAAAATGTATGTCAGTATCAGTGTATGTGTGTGTGTCTGTATTAAGGCTGAACTTGATGGACTCCTTTCAGCCTATGTAACTATGTAACTATCTCTGTCATTGTGTCAGTGAATGTGTGTGTATGCCTGTCAGTGTGCGTGTCAGTCTGTCAGGGAATGTGTGTGTGTCTGTGAGTGTGTCTGTCTGTTAATGTGTGTGTATGTGAGTCAGTGTGTGTCTTTCAGATTGTGTCTGTCAGTGAGTGTATGCCTGTCAGCGAGTGGGTGTGTCAGTCAGTGAAAGTGTGTGTTGGTTAAACAGTGTGTGTGCCAATAACTGTATCTGTCAGTGAATATATGTCCGTGCATGCATCAGTGAGGGCATGTGTCTGTCAAAGTGCGTGTTGGTTTAACAGGAAGATGTGTGGCCTTGACAGGAAGTGGCGGACAAACTTAAAATTAGGGGGGTGTCCGAGTTTTGTCATGTCTAGGGCAGCACAAATTTATAATACATCACTGATTGACGTGATACTAAAAATCACTCCAACGGCCATTAAAGTGCAAGCTCACCTCCAGTTATTTAAATTTGGATAGGGATTTAGGATAGTGTGCATGCAAAGGTTGCTTTGTTCTGTGTATTTTGGCTGATGAATACTATAGATGTTGCTGTAGCCCTGCAATAGTGCGATATGGGGCTCTGGGCTTAATTTCGTGCAATTGTATTTTTCCGACTTGACTTTTTTGGCCTACAGCCTGTGATATTCCTGTTCAGTCTTCTCAGTTTCTAGTAATATATTGAATAATTGTAAAAGAGGCCAAGCTGTGTACAATACAGATACAGTGCTAGACCTCGGCTGCAGTATTTTTTTTCTTTCTTCGTTTTATGGCACTCAGATTATTGATCTTTGTTCTGTGCTAGGCAGTTTGCTCCTGAGGATAGGCTCTGTAGTAGGTTACAGGCTGTCATGGACCTCATTAAGAAGACGCTATCCTGGTCAGAGCATTGCATTGTAATATAACCTGCACCTTGGGTATTGATTGCATTTCCAAAGTCAACCCGTGGAAATGCACTTATAATAATATTACAGCATATCGCTGCACATCACAGATTTGCAGATTGAAGTGCGATGATTTCACAAGTGGGGAATGTGCCAGAACTGTGTGCACATTTCTAATCTGCTAACGTCGGTGTAAATTGCAAATGTTGCAGCAAATCCTTCAAGCTCTAATGAAACCCTTGACAATATATAAAATAATTCCATTTGTCTAACAAAATATCTGCAATGTGCCAGCTAATTACCCCCCACCACTCCTCCTCCCTAAATAAAAAAATACAAATTTGGTCCTTCCCTTACTCATCACCTCTTAACTTTCTGTGTACAAAAAGAGAGTACTAAAATTACTCCAGTACTGAAAGTGTTAATCTTTTAAAAAATATTAAAATGAAGTAAGGATTACATTATAAAATCCAATGGAGGTATATTCTGTGCATGCATAATGTATGCCCATCAATACCCATTAATATATGGGAATGGACATAGTCAAATCCCTATACACTATATGTTTTTTTAACCCTGTATTTGTTAAAAATGTACCTCTCTTAATGAAATATATATTAGCAAAAAGTCAGCAAATGTTTGTGTGTGTGTGTGTGTGTATAGACAGACAGACAGGTGATAGATACAGACAGACACACATGTAAATGTTCTTTTATGATAGCACAGAAAGTATACACAGTATGTGTGCATATATACTCTATATGTGTGTGTATACACACACACACACACACACTTAGCCTGTTGGGATGTATATAAAATGTATAGAATACAAAGACATGCACCATCTAGCTGTGCTATCCTTAGGGACATGATGAAGAGTTAAATGTACATGTGATGGTATGTGGGGTGGCCACATGGATGCATGTTTGTTAGTGTGTGTAGATGTGTGTGTGTGATAGCGCTGCTGGCAGTGAGGGGGTTGACAGTCTGCAGTGCAGTAGACCTCGGCTCCCTATATGGAGGTGGATTAGCTGTATGCTAATATCGCTAGAAAAGACGCACAGCAAGCTGAGCTGCCAGTGGAGGCGAGCAGAGTCTTAGCAGAGCTGACTCCTCAAGAGCCATGGCTGAAGGGGGCGACGTGGAGGATGAGATTCAATTCCTCCGGACTGTAAGTACAGCTTGCCGGCACCCATTCTACGTTCTGCCACTGTTTGCCTGGCATTGCCAATGGATCGGATTTTTTTCCTGCCTTTGTTTTAAGACCCTAGCAAGCAGGTTGCTTGTGGGGGTCATTGTAAATGCATTGGATAGTAAGGGAGGGATTGATGAGCAGCGTGCTGGGGTATGTGCCATCGGAGCTTGCTTTTATTCTGGATCTATCACGGTTTCTTCACAATCCGGCAAATAAGTGGTTAAGATTTCCTGTTGGGTTTGTGCTGTCACCCACAAACTTTCTAGGTCTAGGAGAATACATTGTATCAGTCATAGAACGCCGTCACCCTGGGTGCTGCACCTGGTGAGATAGATGCTGTATCTAAGCAAAGTGCTGCTTTTCATGCAGTTCAGTGTCTGGGTCTGCTATGGCAGGTGGTGCTTCTACCGGTCTGGGATAGTTTGGCTGCAGATGAGGGAACCCTGTCTAATAATATCCAATATCCACACCGCACAAGGCACATGACCTTTCCTCAAGACTCTCAGGAATCTTTTTTTGCTATGGGAAGGACTGTGAATTAGAGGTTAGAGCTGAGGGAGATACATTTGTAATTATCACTCAAGCTAATTAGTCACGGATATCATTTTGTATTTTTTTTTTCTCAAATCAGTTATGTTCACATGACATTGCTTGGCTCCGCTTTGCTGTGCTATTAACCCTTTGAGTGCCCAAGGGATGCCCACTGGGCTGGTGCACCACCCCAGCACACAAGGAGTTAAGCCGGTGCTGCTTGTACTATGATGTCTCTGCAGCTCTGCAGTGAGCTGGTTCCTTTTTCTGCAAAGCTTCATCACATCATGTCAGGGCTGTGCATTGTTAAATCAGGTCCTTAACCCCTTCATAAAAACATAATCTAGCAACACAATAGAAAGCATTTTTGCAACACATACACACTGGACAGCATAGCCAGAGTACATTGTAGGAATAAAAACCGATAGTTCTTAACAGGGATCTAAATAATGTAGATTTCATTAGCATGGGGAGCTATTCTTCAATTCTACAACTAGCTCAATAACCCATTCTTCAATGATAATATGTAGCAAAAAGAACAAAAAACAACAACATATTTGTATTAAACACCTCCATTAAGATTCAGCCCAGTGTCAGAGAGAGTGGTCTTCGTTGTACTGGGGAAGGTTGCATTATTACAGTAATCAATTTATTGTGGACAGCTGCCTGATCAAAATTCTGTATTTGTAGCAGCCACTGAGGTCCCAATAGAATGGTATGAGAACCCACATTTTATCTCTGACCTACAAATTTAGAACCAGTGGTATAAGCACACTTTGCCTAGATAAAAGTGGCAATGGACAGACAGGGACTATCTATCAATCATGCTTCGCATATGCAAGCCGTGTGGCGTGATTATCCCCCCCATGATGAAGTGTCTATGATACAAGATAAATTCCAGGCTCTCTGTCACAGCAATTCCTGTCTTGTATGTAGGCACATGGCTCTCCTTACCACAGATCCTGTCTGTTGCCATCTATCACAGACAGGCTGTGTGCATTTCCAAACCACAAATCCTATCTAACTTGATCTGCTTGAATTAAGGGGTTTACATGTAATGCAGAATACTCATCCCCCATTCTAATAGATGTTATAGCCTGCTTTATTTTTTTTCAGAATGGGTATCTGCTAGTGTAAATAAATATGGCTAAATATGTTTCTAACCTGTCACTTGCCCATGAAGCATAGGTGATAAATTATTTATTGGTATTCAGCTGGGAAGGATAGGATTAATTGGCATTATTATTATTATTATTATTATTATTGGCATTTATAAAGTCCCAACTAATTCTACAGTGCTTTATTACACTATTATAAAGGGGGAAATTAAACAAATGAGACAATTACAAAATGTTACAGGAACAATAGAGGAGGACTCTGCTCAAAGGAGCTTACAGT
Source organism: Pelobates fuscus (assembly GCF_036172605.1). Classification (NCBI taxonomy): domain Eukaryota; kingdom Metazoa; phylum Chordata; class Amphibia; order Anura; family Pelobatidae; genus Pelobates; species Pelobates fuscus. The sequence continues at coordinate 27,362,358 of NC_086329.1, read as the reverse complement.
CCAGAGCAGGCTTCTTCCAGATGTTGAGGAACTACAACTCCCATGAGTTTTTGAATGAAATAGATAGCCCCAAAATCATGGGAGTTGTATTTCAGCAACATCTGGAGGGCCAGAGTTTGCAGAACCTTGATCTAGACCTGGGGTCCACTCCTCAAACTCCGGCCCCCCTGATGTTGCTGAACTACAACTCCCATGATTCTTTGAATTACATAGATAGCCAGAGAATCATGGGAGTTGTAGTTCAGCAACATCTGGGGGGCCGGAGTTTGAGGACCCCTGGTCTAGACTCTATAGGATTCATTGTTTGTAGCATTGCTTTAGGACATAAAGAAACATGGAGTGATTGAATTGAATAATATATCGCGGATTACATATTTTATTTGAGATCTCCCTGTAGTATACTCTAATACTCGAACGTTTAACTTCAAATTTGCCAACATTCCGCAATGATGTATGCTGTGCAGGTATGACACAAATAATTGGAGATGTTTGCAAGTTAAATACATGCAGATTTATTCTCTAAACTGACAGTTGTGGAGAATTGAGGGACCTGCCAAATATAGGCCAACATATCTAAAACAGAAACACGGACACAGATCTTAAAATGTGTCCTCTTCCAATTGTTCTCCACAATTCTATTTTCAGTGAATAAACTCAGTTGTTTGAAAGAGAATTTCAGATTTCAGGCCAATATAGTCAAGCATGAACAATTCTCCAAGTCATCTTTGTTTTTAGGTCAGCTATTCAGGCCTAACATTTTAAAAACATGTGGAATGTGTCACTCTTCACAATTTAGTAAATAATCATGTAAGGAAACGGAGACAGGCCTTGCTCAGAAGAGCTTACATTGAGAAGGACTTTACAATATATGACTGTCATATGGCTGTTTAATAAAGTGTGAATTATTGGGAATTCAAAAGATATTTCATACTCTGGCCAAAATAGCGGAACTGAAAACGTAGCAGACTTTTCCAAATTTGCTTTTTTGGCTTAGATTTGAAATTCGCTTTGATTCCTCCCCCCCAAAAATCCCACTTTAGTGAAGAATTTTTTAACTTTTAGTTATTTAAAAATAATAATAATAATAATTGATAGATAATGAAATATTTATTATTTTTACATCCAGCATTACGGTTTAGACGGTTTGCTAAATGTAAAAGGCAGGCGGCGGCATGTCAATTTCAATAATCAAGTAAAATTCTCGTAATGTTATTAAATTATAAAGTGCACATTTTGTATAAATCTTTCCATTACGAAAGATTCTATGATGACTGTTTAATGGTGACACATTAATGAGATTTTGTAAGCACCATAACCACTATAGCAGGATTCCCTGATGCCATCCGACAGTAAAATATCAGACCATCAGCTGAATGCTCTCAGGTAATGAATAATGTGCCAATGCAGAAATATAAACGTTTGCTTTACCTTACCAACTCAGATAGGAAGCACCATGGCCCTCAACAGAGAATGGTAAGCCTCAAAACATTTTTAAACAGTTTGACAGTTTACCATCAGACAGTGCCATGGGACACCTGGCACCATAACCACTACATTAAACTGTAGTGGTTATGGTGCTTAAAATATCCATTTGAGAAAATTCACTCAGTTGTGGTTTATGTAATGCATTACCTTCACTGTGTCACTGGCGACTTGCTAAGTAGTGTCTTGAAAAACTGGTATGTAGTTACTGAGAATTGGAATTCAACATCTCTGTGGTTGGGACAGATCCTATGTTAATGGGATTTGGTAAGAAGTAGGTAGGTACTTGTCAGGTAAAGCGTTTTGATGAAGCACATTTTTTGGCATACATTGTTACCAAGGCTTGTAAAGCTCTCCTCAGGCTGAGCAGAGGCCTTCAGTCCTGCATCAAGTATTCTCTATCACCTGACAGCACAGGTGAGTTAATCAATTTCTAACTTCCTGAAAGGATTACTTGAGCTAATGTGAAGGAAGCTTCAATACTGAGCCCAGACGCTGCATATATGGTAAAAATTCAATGGCTAATTAACTGTATTGGAACTATGCTTTACATATTTATATAGACCAGAGGTGGTCCTAATCCAGTGTGGAGGAGATTTTGTTTTTTTCAGACTCTTTGTCAGTGTCATGCAGGTCACACAAGTGATGCTGCTAATTTATGGAAAGGCATATTATGGAAAGGCATATCCACACATGCTTTTATTTGTGTGTGTACTTACTGTAAGGCCCTGCTGTATATATATATATATATATATATATATATATATATATTCTGTGTGTCAAACTATTTACACTTATATATTGTGTGTGTGCCCCACTCTAGAGTTTGATGTATTTGCAGTATTTGTAGTGTTTTGCTTATCATTATTTTATTTAAAAATGAACTGTAACCTTGGATGATATTCTGCATTACCCAGTGTGCAGCCAAATTAGTTAAACTTTTAATGTCCAGCCTTAAGAATTCTGACACTAAACTAAAGTGTAAAATATACTCTTCTGCTTTGCCATACACTGCTTTTGTTATGTATCAGAATGTTTGCCATCTTTGGGTCCTTCGAGTATTTTGTTCATATATGGCTGATATTCATGGGAAATGTAGTCTGCAATCGTTGTAACACAGATTAGCTATCAGTGTGATAAAGGTTTACAATAATAAGGCCAAAATAGTTGAACTGGATACATTTCTGAGGAGAGTTTTATCCAGTCTGATTATTTTGGACAAAAACTTGCAATTCCTTCATTAATTGTGAGGTAATTAGTGGATTGGTTAATAAATTTGTGTGAGGTGCAATTTATGTTTGACAATTAGTTTGTGGTGCATGGCAAACCATGGCAAACCACTGAATGAGGTCACATTGGCATACTAACATCCAAGCTGTGTTGTGTTCAGAAGAAAATGTTTGCATGAGGACTGTTGTAATGTTCAGTGACCACAAATTGTCAAAACATTCAGGTTTGAGACCCCCACTTCTTACTTACTTTGGCTTTGTTGTCCTCAAGGCACACCCCACTGCTTAAATGTTTTAATTGTGTGTGTATATATATATATGTGTGTGTGTGTGTGTGTATATCTCACTGTGTAGTAGATATGCCCCAATGAAAACATGCATGCATTTAATTGCTCATTTTTTCCATTGGGGTATATCTCAAAACAGCTTGCAGAACCCTCTGTTCACTTGTCTTCTGCCTTTGCAAGCCCTCCCCTTCTAACCACGCCCAGACCTTCTGTGACTGTCCAATCACAGACTTTCCAATGCAGCTCAATGAGAAAAGTGTTTGCGAGGCTGGTGCTCTGAACAATTGCTGTCTCTTGAATTTAGCTCCACTGAGCTAACCAAAACAGGAAGTAACAGGATAGGTTGTCTGGTTGAAAGCCAGGGGGGTGTAACCAGGTTCATTTATAAAGGCTCTAGCTTCTATTGAAATCTTCACTTTTTGCACAATTAAATATGTGCTTTAAATTCTGGGATCGGCAACTACACTTACAGAAGTCACAATCCACCTGCGAGCACATAATTAGATGCATTCACTCTACACTCAAGGCACTAGGACCCTGCAGATAGACCTGGAACAGCGCTGTCTGTATGGTATACCCTCAGTGGACTGGCCTGGGTAATTGGCAGACAGTCTGGCATTGCATTCACACCTGGGTGACTTCATTCTTCAGGAGAACCTGCACCCTTTCTAGTTAAGGCTGGGTCAGTGTAATGAGCCTGCCTACTTTTACCCCACCCATGGGCATCCCACTTTACAGGACTAACAAATGTTGATTGCAATGCCACTGTAGCTCTATTTGAGTTATCCCCCAAACTGGCAACTGTGGATAATCATTAAGAGAACTGCAGATTTTATGACACAATACACAAATGTAAAAAATAATACTGAAATTTAGCTGTCGTTCTAGTTCTAACTAAAATTGCAATTCTCTTTCACTCTGTAATTCCTAGTTTAGGACACAAGTACAATATGTACTTTCGAAACCGTTTATAAGAATACGTCTTACATGGAACTGCATTATAAAGCATGATGCCCTGCTTGATGTATCTATTTTTAAGAGTCCCTAACTAGGGCTCTCTAGATACTGCTTATGTCAATGCTGGCTATCGTTCATTCTGTCACAAGTCTTGATCATGTACAATATCCCCCCTCCTTCTTTTTTAATATTCCCTTCTCCCCGGCCTCCTGAGAGGTCTTTGGTAAGAAAAGGTCTCTCTGCAATGATGTGGCAATAGGCACAGTACTTACTTTGAGAAGATTTTATTGACGTTTCCTTTAAATCGAGATTCGTAGTATTCATTTCTGTTCAAATGGCAGTGGGTGTTTACTATTAGTGGAAATGCGAGTTTGCAAATAAAAAAGAAATAACCAACTAAACACTGGAGGTGAGAGGGGCTGTTTTTTTTTTATTTTGATTATTTTTTTGTTTTTACCAAGAACAACAACAAAGCATAAATATGGAGCATTGACAAAATAATTGCATTTTTTGGGGGCAAAATAGCTGAGCTGGAACCATGATGTAATTCAGAAATCTCTCAAGCTTGCTTTGGCTTAAATTGAGCAATTTCTAGAATTTCTGGTTTAAAGAATAAGACCATTGGCAATCAACGCTTCTGACAGTCAGTGACTTGCATATTGGTATTCACTCTAGTTGCTCTATTCCATTTATTATCCTCCGGTGCCCCAAAGGGAACTGTTCTGCTTCCAACAGGACACTTAACCCTAATGTGTGTGCAGGAAAGTGACATCAGTTATAGTTTTTTTTAATTTATTTTTTCAGACCGATCCGACACCTGTAGTATTTAAAATGGTGTGTATATTATACTTATGATTCATACATGCTAGTTCTTGGTTTGTATAGACATAGTAATTCAAAATTGAATGGTTTTCAAGCTGTCTTGCCTGCTGCTCTTTTCCATCTGCTAGCACTGGTTGGGTTTGCAAGCTCAATGATAAAATGTAGAACTGAGTGCATAGGAGGAAACAAAAAGCAAACATTTTCCAGGTTATAGGACAGTTGGTGGTCCCAGTGGGCTTATTGGCCAAAATGTCAGCCTGTCATGAGGAGCTATGGTAAGGTTGCTTTGAAACCAGGCACACATATACTATCTTTGCTTCTTGAAATGTGTCTGATTTTAATGTTTAATTAAAAGCTTAGAGGAAAAAAGTTATCTGATGTTAAATTGGAAATGTGTAGAAAGCGCAGGTAGGTTTGTGGTTTTTCACCAAACTTGAACATTTTACACCAAAGTAGTCAAATTGAAAAGATTATCTATACCTCAGCTGTTGTGGCCAACAAATTGCAATCCTTTCATCAGTTATCCCATGGTTTTCAATTCAGTGAGTAGACCCAGTGAATGTTTAAGTTTTTTTTTTTTTTTTTTTTTTTTTTTTTATACACCAGGTATTATCTTCTCAAGAATAATTAATACAATATGGCACGTGTTGCTGTAAACAAATCAAAATACTGTATACTAAGATATGAGCTCAGCGGTGTCACAAGTCAGTGCAGTGACTTATGGTGTGTGATTTCTGTCCCCTTTCCATGGACCGCCTCTTGGACTAAACTATGTGAGATCCATGGTGGTCCAGTGGTGAGCTCTTCTGGACTGCCCCTCTGCCAGATTAAGACTTTGCATATTTTTGTTATTTTGTTGCATATTTTTGTGAGTTCTGGCTCTAAAACTCACCGCAATGCTCCATTATTATCGGCGGTAGTGCTGAAGCTCACGAAAGGGATATATAAGGTCTGCAGCCGACAAAAGTGGAGACCAGAAGGTCACTGGGCTAATGAGGGACATCTTAGGTGATATACTTAGATGCTGCAACTTGCAATAAGCAATTATCAGTAACAGTATGTACATCCAAACATTGAGATTATTCAAACAAGGACCATTAGGGGCTTCAATGATAGAAAATTGTCAATCATGAGTGGCAAGTCAAATACCCACATTGCCTGACTGTCACGGGGATATATACACAGGTATCATCATGGTACACTTACATTCTGTGCTAGTAGGCATTTTATAACTTGAGCATGTATGCTGTGCTCTGAAAGTGGTTTTGCTTATAAAGGGCACTCTGAATGTTCATGCGGGTTTGCATAGATGATTTTTTGTGAATTTATTTGTTGTACCTCATGAATGGAAGGCTGGATAAATAATCAGAAGAGAACACAGGTTCCTATGACAATCATGAGATATACATTATATTTTGAATTACGCTCCTGAAAACACTCTTTATAAATGGACTCTAAAGTCTGCGTACAATGAATAATATTGTGTTAATGGTACCCAGGCTGTTATTTAATCTGTATCATAATGTCTGAAATAAGAAAGTTGTATTGTTTTGGTATGATTATCTCAAGAATAGTCTTGGTTAAAGACCAAAACTATGAACAAATAATCTTTTGAGACATGGTTGCTACTTTATTTGTCAAGTCTGCTTGACTGCACCATTACATCTTGGGATGTAATGTTATGTCCAGAATGCAGAATTGTTGTTCTTTAAAAAATAAAATGAAATATTATTATGCTTAGAGTCAACTTTTATTATGTACACTTATCTTTTACTGGCAAGGTATTCTTTTCTCCAGCCAAACAACCTAACTTCTTAATGGTAATTCCTTAGACCTCTTTTGTATGTAATTTGTCTCCTACATTTCCTTCAGATATTTTCCAACTATACATTAATATCGTGAACCTCCCAATACACCTCACCCCAAAGGATCAGATTGTAAACTGATGACAATGTCATAATCATAGTTCCTTATTGGAATGATTCATGCTTTCGACTTGGCATGTTATACTTTTAGAATTTTCCATTTGAGAATGCTTACAATGTATCTGTGAAGAGATATGCATGGGGTCAATAATGACAAGATGACCAGGTATTTTATGACATAGAAAAAATGGCCTGATTGTGTTAAGGGTCTAACTTGTACTATAAAACTTTATCCATAGCATTGGCCAACTGCCACCAGCCTGAAGCACTAACACTCTGCAATATTGGTCCATAAAATAAGTCCATTTCAATATCATTCAGCTTCCTGTTAGCACGGGGCAGGTCCAGATTAAAGTAGATCATATTGGAGCTGAATCGTCAGGCTCATGCTTTGGAATAGGCCCAAGATGACTGATCTGTGTGTCTTTTTGTTTGTTTGTTTGCAACCCTGAATTTTTTTAGGTGTGTGGCCAGTATGGCACAGATATGTAAGACAGTACACTTACAGGGTGTACTGAGAAAATTGTTGGGAATTCCCAACTGAATTGAATTTCCAATTTTAGCCCAAAATAGCTAAAGGTGAAGTTAACCCTGCAATGTAATTATTGCAGTATATCATGCCTATAGTGTCCCTTTAACATGTAGAATGTATATGGCTTTGCGTGTATACTGCAGTGGATGAAATGTGTTTTATAGATAATCTAGAAATGGAGCAGAATATTACTTTTTCTGTACATGTCGAATTTCTGCCATAATATCTCCGCCAGATAAATCGCTGCCAGAACTTTTATCCTTGCACAACTTTACTTTCTCCACATCCTCCACTGCAGCCACGTTTACATTGCAAGGACATGTTATAACATGGATAGGCAACCTTTGGCACTCCAGATGTGGACCACATTCCGCATAATGGTGGCAAAGCATTATGGGAGGTGTAGTTCAAAACATCTGCAGTGCCGAAGGTTGCCTATGCCTGTGTTATAACATTCAGCTAGGCATGTGAATCCCTCTGGCACCTTTCAGCAGACTCTAAGCATTGTTTAACATATACTTTTGAAATCATGTCTATTCTGATGCTTGTGCTTGAGAAACAGGAGACTGGTTCTGCCACCTTCCAGGCGAGATTCTTCTATAGGTAGCCGTACCTACTGACATGGCAGAGACGTCTATTACAAATTATACAAATTTCACATTTATTTCACATTTATTATTCACATCTTTCGCACTTCATATATTCACAAGGTGTCATGTCATCTTTAAATCCATCTTTACACAGCTGATTATAGATGCATTTAAATAACTTTGTCTGCCACCTTTGAGATTTGAGCAAAAGCTGATTAAATCCCCCTTTAGTGTAATTCCTGGAAAGCATGATTATGCTCTCATATTGCAGTGTCACAACTCCGCTGTTAACACCTTCTTAACATAATCATATTTTATTGCTGAAGTCATATAGTTTATTATGGTTTTTCTTTTTTGTGGATGGGGGTATCTCACGTATTTTAATTTTTATATTTATTATTAATAAAGACTTGACAGAAACACTTTTTATAAAGGAGGAAAAGGCTTGCAGTGCTTGATTGTAGGTGATAATAAAGAGAAATTGTGGCCAACAGTCATAGCTTTTAAACCAAAACACCAAATTATTGTGGGAAAAAACAGATGCACATCCAGTCACAGCAGTGTACATGTTTGTAGCTTTAGTTTGATATAAGATGACAACTGCAGCTAAAGTATGCATGGACGGCACCGTATGTGGCTGTACATCTGAAAGCTGCATAGGTCTGGAAGGATTTTTCTGTATTTGTATCATATGTGTGGGTTTGGATGTGGATGGGTCCCGCCGGATCTAGCTTTGCATCTGTGAAATGTGGTGTACTAAAAATGTTAAATCATGTAACTACACTTACTGTCAAACGTATTAATACAGATTATGGTTTTAATATCCGATAACAGATTGGTCCGAGACCTAACCTACATTTATTGTTTTTATTTTTTGTTTTTTTTTTAACAGACATTCCAATTTCAGTTTTCATATTTCAAGTTTCACTGATTAATTTACTGGGCCCATGTATTTTGGGACAAAAAAGTACCCCCCAATTGCACTTTACCTCTTTTCATGGCATACAATTTCTAAATATTGTGCTAATTAATATAGGGCAAAGAGTCTTTTCACATGTCCCTTGGTCACCATTTTATGCTGTATTTAGCAGTTACATTTTGTTTGTTGTCCCCCCACCTATAAATTAAAGGTTGACTGTACATTTCACAGTAATTGTGTCCTGTTATTTCAAAAACCCTAGATTTGTATTCTCCTGCATCTCCAATACCCCACATGTATGTTTTTGGTGATTCTCTAATTTTTACATGCATCTTTGCTTGGTTCCTAAAGACACTGTTTGGTAAAGTAGATACAATAAATTAGGTCCAGGCACTTCATTGGTAAAATTACATTATCTGTGCCACCATAATAACCAGCACCACACTTTAACCCTAATCCCAGGTAAATTTAACCATCACGATCTAAGATTGGTCAGTGTGAAAGCCAATTTTCTTGGTCGCATTGCCTTTTTTGACCGCGTAGGCAAGTAACTATTGTGATTGGTGGGTAACCTATTTGGTGGGCTTGATCAAAGGTTTCAGCTTTTAAATGTGTGTTACGATGTCCAGATGATTGCCATTTACCTTTAGGTTTTAACGTGTGACACGTTCAGTAAGAATGTAAAGCATTCGCTTGATTGTTGTGTTTTTTTCTTTTCTGTTTTTTTTTTTATATATAGATGAGTTGTTTTAGTTGTCACACAATGCATATTTTTTTTATTTACAAACATCATATGCATAAATTAGAAATATTGGGATACAAAGTACAACTAAACTGGTTTTCTTGTCAGTGTGGTTCGAGCAAGCTCATTGATAAGCCTGTACATTGTGAATGATTCTGTGTGTGTTTTACAATGAGAAGGTCTAAACATTCCATGACACTTGTGATAGGAGTGAGTCTGGCTATGGTTGGCTTACTTGTAGCTGATTATTTCTCCTCTTTATCTGTTCTTAAAACTGGCCCTTTAGTTCCTGAACTCATCCAAATGTCTTGTTTCACTCCCACCTTATCAGTTTACTCCTGTCTTGTCCAGTCTCTATCTCTCTCATCCTGTCTTAGGCATTTCTCATCATTCTTTTAAGCTTATCACAGTACTATTTTGGGTTAATCTCACTGATAAAAAGTGTTAGAGGATTTTTGCCAGATAAGAGAGGTGTATACACGCGTGTAAAATCTAAATAATGGGTGACCCATTACCAACCTAGGAGCATGCTGGAAACCAACATACCCTGCTATCATCGTGTACAGTTAAATAGCGTAACAAAGTTGAAGTGCAGTGATTTTCGACATAATTGAGAATGGTGATTTTCCATTTACCTGCAGGACATATTGCTTTTCATTAGCAGAGGTCTATGGGTTTAGAGGATTGATATGTATCTAACTAAAAACACAAAATAAAGCTGGTTGCTCCATCTATTCTCATCTTTTTGGAAATTTGAATATCTAGAGATTCTTGAGTGTTGAACATTGAATAAAGATATATATATATATATATATATATATATATATATATATATATATATATATAGGTGTAACAGCCATTCATATTTCTTGCATGTTTTAAATTTTATTCTCTTTATATTGTTTCTTGATGTGCAGTTACTTAAAGGAACACTATAGTGTGTACACATGTAATGCTATTGTGCCCTGGTGGCCGAAAAAGTGTACTTTATTTACCTTTTCTCTCTTGTAGCGCTGGTCTCCGTGCTGCTTTCTTACCTTCTTGGCTGAAATAAGCAAGATAACTGATATCAGCCAATCCATTGCTTAAATATAGAAAAGCATTGGGAGGCTAGCGAGCATGAGCTGAAAACTCTGCGCTGATCCAGTCAGAGGTTTACTCTGATGTTTCATAGGAAACACCTCTAGTGGAGAAAATATTGCCATTCTGCAGGGATAAAACATGGGGGGGAGGGGGGATGGCACTGAGACACTTTATTGAGATTGTGTCCCTTTATGGTGCCATAGGGGATTGTAACCTGTATTGGTCATGGTATTTTCTATTATGTTCTGATTATGTAAATATGTAAGAGTCTGTTACACTTTTCATCAATTTCTTTACACAAACATTAAGAACTTGGTTGGTTAATATGCAACACGTGTACAAACCATGGCTATTTAATGTGGACCTGTCATCCACAATAAAATTCAAGTTTATAAATAGAATATGATGAACTGACTGTAGCTTGTAGGAATCTTACATATGTACCCATGGCTACTTTATGAAAATCTGCTATCCACATTGCTGTGAAATTTAAAGTGACCATATATAAACACAACTGTCTCCCTGCACTATTTATTACATTTAGTTATTTCCTCATGGAATAGCCAGGAGATTAGGAAGACCTCAGAAAGTATAGTATAGTGTTTATTTTTTTTATTTTTTATTATTTATAATTATTCCAGATGATCATGGTAGAGGCAAATTGGTTAAAAAGTACTAATTATTATTATTATTATTATTATTATTATTATTATTATATTGAATTTGATTATGAACTATATGGGACATGTAACAGCCACCAAAATGTGTGTGTGTGTGTGTGTATACATTTTGTAACGTAAATTGCTGACTCTAGGGTTACCCATCAGCTGTGTGATAAAGCAGGAATATCTCGCAATATATATCCTAAAAACTGGTTTTATAGAACACCAGCTACACGCTGCACAACAGTTGATAACCCATGCAGTGCATGCAGTGCACGCATATACAACTGAGTTTTTCTCATGTCAGCACCTGAACCTGCTGACTAGCATTTATTTTAAATTTTACTACTGAGCAAAGCAGTAATTAGATGCACACTAATGTATGCTCCCATTGTTCACGATTGTGTCTGTGTATTTGCGTTTTCCTTTCCTGTTCATTCAGTGACTGGTTGGATCCAGGTTAATGAAAAACGGGAAATTGTAGAGCATTTCTCGAACAAATATATTTTATCTCCCTATACACGTTGCAGGTTTACAACGGCGTACATCCTCATTGAATTCTATACTTTTACAAATCTAGACATAATGACTGTCATCTGTTCCTTAGCAGGTTTTAAAATTAGGTAAATACAACCTCAAATGAACAACAACACATGACGTATAACACCATGTCATGATTTATTTAACTAAAATAAAGCCAAAATGAACCAATGATTATTATTATTATTATTATATTCTGATATGTAAAACCATAAAATTCAAAGAGGGTGTCCTTTCTTTTTTCCCATTACTGTATACAAGCACATGAGGACATATGAAAATAAAATAAAAATCCACACAATGAACATATCTGGACAGTTTTATAGAAACTGTATCATTGTACAGTGTACATAAAAAGACAATGAAACATAGTTGTCCTATTTCGCATGCATCCATTATACCACTGTTTTGTTCTAGTTCACTCATCTTTATTTCAGATCCTTCTTCTGTTGTCTCCTTCCCTAATATCTGCTTCAACTTCTCTACCTTTAGGCTTTGCTCTGCACCCTTAATTTAAAGGGACACTGAAGTCACCCAGACCATCTAATCTCATTGAGATGGTCTGGGTGCAGATGCCCTGTCCTCTTAACCCAGAAAAATATTGCAACTTTTTAGAAGCTGCAATGTTTACATTGCAGGTTTAAATCCAATCTAGTGGTCTGTAGAGGTGCTTCTGTGGCGTTGACCAAGTAAAAACTCTCATGTGATGCAGAAACCCTTAGAACTCTATGGCAAAGTTTGGATGTGCGCATGCATGTGTGAGTAGCTTCGGCCTGGACCAGTTCCGAGGAGTCCATGCCTCCTTGATGATGTTGCAGGAAGTGGAGAGGTGAGTTACTTTAGTGCTAACACAGCTCTTCAAACAATCCCCGCCATTAATGGCAGATCTCTTCCTCTGTGCAAGTCTTCAATTCATCAGTCTCCTTATGAAAACTTACCTTCCTTCCTTCTTGCACACCGCCATTTATATAACTTTAGTCCTGAACACTCTTTCTTGTCATCGTGTCTGCACCCCATGATTAATGTCAGGTCCACTCTGTTAAATAGACTGGGGTCTCTCTACTTGTCTGTATGTGGGGAGGCAGAACTCCATACTGGGTTGGGATACGGGACATGGAATGTCTCCATTCATAGCTAGATTGACCAGAAGACCTTCGGTGGCCACTTTGTTCGGTGCCCCAGATCCGTGCAGATACTCTGTCAAGCCTGGACCCTATTCACTATTCCTATACTAAGAGTGGAGAGGGGCCCAAACTGGGAAGCAGTCTAGTGCCCTGTAAGATCTTAATCCTACTCTTCCTGCTTGCCACTTAAGGAACTCTACAGCATTACAAACCTCTATTCTTTAAGCTACAATGCACTCATCCTCATTTAGATTCTGGACCCGCCAATTAAATTGTAAAAAAAAAGCACGTTTTTTTTCAGCCTCCAGTGATGTTGTCTCGCAGGTGTCTCTTCCTTGGCTTCTCATAGTAAAGCAATGGGGGCGAGAAGTACAAGGTTGGCATATGTCTTGCTCATTCAATCAAATGCATCTCACAGAGCAGCATTGAATCCAGTGATTTAATTATGTTCGAAGTTGAGCATAAAAAAAAACTTGTTTGCTGCCCTGGAAGCACCTCATAGTATGTGTCAGTAAGTCAGCTACTAGAAGTGTGTGATTAGCCCTGCAATCAAAACATTGCCATATCTGGTGTCTTCCTAGGGCCCCCCAACTCGCAGCAACTTACCTTTCATCTTTTTCTTCTCCTTTCTTTTTGGTTCTTTTGTTTTCTTCCACTACTTTCATTCCTTTCAGTAAGGTGTTTTACCCTTCCTCTTTCTTATTGGAAAAATACAGATGTTGATTACAACCCTTTGTATTGTAGTGTGATCACAAATGTACCAATGCCTGCAATTAAGTAACGTTTAAAAAACAAAGAAACAAATTAAAAAAACAACATTGCCGTATCTAAGAGAGTGTTTTAGATTGCAGGAATAAAATGAGAGGAATACATTCCCTTTAGGTCAGCTGTTCTCTTTTCACATTGTTTTGATGTCATATGCTGTTCAGCACATTAAATAATCAGAGGTTCCACATTTTCTTCTACAGTTTGGTGCTTCCGTTCTCCAAAGGATGGGGTGCATCTTATTTGCTTCTAATGTTAGGCTAGCCATAATTTCATTTACTTTCATGCCGGTATAACTACTGCACTTACAGTACTGTATACTTTAATGCAAACGATAAAGTCCTAAGTATGCGTGCATGTATGTGTATGTATGTAATAGATTTAATAATAGATTTCACAGGATCGCAGAATTATTAATTGAAGTGGGAATTGCCGGGAATTCAAAGTAAATTTCGATATCGATAAATCAGTCTAAAATATGTTGATTTGCATCTCCCACCATCCCTTTCCCGTCCTCTTACTCCTTCACGCTGCTTGCTCGTGGTTGCAGAGGTACAGGCTGGCAAATCTTGTACGAATTCTCATCTCTTGTAAATGCTTTCAAATTATGTTTAATATTCTAATGTGTGTCAAAACGATCAAATGATAAGCTGATCGTTAATATGTTAATCAAAACCTGTACTCCCTGACAAACTATTAAAAATGCCGAAATCTGAGAACTGTAATAAAATACTGTCTTCCTTGTCAGAGTGAAGTGCCTGTAAAACAGAGTGACAGGGATTTATTGATCAATAAACAGGGCTGTTAAGAATACATAGAATTGCAGGGACTAAAGGATAAGAAGAGAAATCCTTAGCTTAAACACTGTTTCAAGTTGTTGGTCCCCAACATCACATCTCTTGAGAACATTTTTTTTTAATCCATTCAATAAATACACAGTTATTTATTTTTCTGTCTTAAAAGTGAATTCTGTTAAAAAAAGAATTTGCATATTTTGTGCAATATGTAGCAATCTCTGCCAGGAGATTATTTCTCATGGGCAGCTCTATTATTTTCATATTTACTAATACATTTTGCAACATTACAGCTTTGTCATCAGGTGCATATTGTTCCCTAGAAAGTTTAAAGGGACAGTTTGTTGTAGTGGTATAGGTGGCATATCTGACATCTCTACTGTTTTTGTTATTTCTTAAAAAGCACACAGACTCTACTCCCTCCCATGAGACTTTCCCTTTCACCTGTCAAGGGACATGCTGCCTGATCACTCCATGCGCAACAGTGTGAAGGCAGAGACAGACTAAGAAGAACATTTAAAAAATTTGCATTTCAAACGTAGATTTAAAGAGACGGCTTTCTACAAAAAGTTGTAGTGGTTATAAACCACTATGTTTGGAGTCGCTTTGATTGCTGTTGCTTCCAACATGTGAATTGTGGGACCTAGGATTCTAGAAATCATGCACCTGCAAGCATGTATGTAGTGGACACTTGCCAGACATTAGCGGATCATGCATAGTAAATCTGACACACCGCATATCGGCCCTGTGCTTAAGCAATTGGCAGTGATTACAGTGTTCTCTTTGAGTGAGACCGCAGTCTGTGATGAACTGAGCATATGATGGGACTCAATTAAAGGATGTTTGTAAATTGAGAAGAAAAGCCTGTCACTTCTTGAGTCTCTGTGTGTTTAAATGGTTTAGATCTTTCACTTTATTACTCTATTCTATTTAAAGACTAAATGGCAATTAAACTATTTAATCTAGGTTTTCCATAACTCGTTGTGCAGCATGTGGCTGTGTTCATTTAGCCAAGTACAAGTAGAGGGAAGTATCCCTTCCTATAGGTGTGTGTAAGATTTTCCATACAGCTATCCACATCCAAAAAAGAGCAGGAAGCGGGCATGCATTCTTTATTTAGACAAACTCCTTGCTCTGAAGAGCACAGGGTATGTGATTGCTCTGCCCGAGTGATGTCATGGTGTTTGGGGAGAACCCAACCCATGAGATTGTATTACTCAACTGTATTGCCAAGTCAGTTGGCCTTAAGGTGCAATGGCTATTTATAATGTGTTTATTTAAGAGGCATACTGAACAAGTGAGAGTCTAATCTGTCTGCTGCACTATGATAACTGAGGCCTGATTTAGAAAAAAAAAAAAAAAAGTGGTATTTTTCTTTGTTGAGTTAAAACCAATGCTGATAGATATATAATCACTTAAAAAGTTACAACTAAATAATATTCTGAATCAATATGAGCCGTCTGTGTTTTCCTGTTTGCTTGTTTATTCAGATATAAATCATGTGTCTGTGTTCAGTTACATTATATATATATATATATATATATATATATATATATATACATACATACATACATATATATGGAATGTCTCTTGAATTTTTCTGTTTGTTGTGTGAATATTTTGTTTGACATGCATTTTGAAAACTAATTAGACAAGTGTTTCTACACCGCCTCAGACTTGGCAGACATTGCAGAAATATAATGGTGTCAACATACAATACACATTTCCTATAATTATTACAGCAAAAATGTGTGTATGATGTAATGACATCCTGATATATTTGACAGCATAAAAAAAACAAACCCTACTCTTTCAATGTATCAATACAAAGTGGAATACATTTGTGTACATCTCATTGTATATGCAACTTATGTATATTTATTAAAGGACGGACAGACAAAATACTTTTGATGGGAGAGCAAAAGATATAAAAAGACTGCCAGACACCGTTTTCATACATAAAAGGAAACGATTGGTGTGTTTATAAATATTTTTTTATATATATATATTTATATTGTTTTTGAATAAATAATAAATGATTTTACTGAAACATAGGTAGCACTTTCCATACCCTTACTTTGCAAATTACCACATTCTTAGATTTAAATTTTTTTTGTGTCTCTCCTAAGTAATAAAACATACTTGATACAAGATTAGCATGAAACTGTCTTTTATGGCATGTTTGGATTGTAACACCACTATACTACTCTAAGTGGTGTCTTTGAAAGACTTGTTACCAGTTTTTTCATGGTATGTTATGTTCTCAATTTAAAATTTGAGCATTGTGTCCAAAAGCTGCCATCTTGGTCTCATTAACCTTATGGTAGCTGGGGTGACTGAGGTTTTTGGTAAACTCCAAGTGTGTGTATAACTGGAAGCTTTTCAGTAGCCGTAATATAGTTTTGTTTCCTTGCTTTATCACTTTTTTATTTTGAGAGATGTCCTATTCATGGTAGTACCTGGTAATCTGATGGAACATGTACTTTATGATTATTGACCTATGACCATTACGCTACCCATAAAATCAATATTTTTAGAAGCTACAAGAAAGGATAGGAAAGGTGGATGGAGGTAAAGGGCATACATGACTGATCTTTAGAATGTCTGAAGTTGCGATAACAAAAATACTTTGACTCCAATAACACCCATAATAAACTAGTCTAGGCCAGTAAATTTGATGATGCAATGCTTCAACAAGCTTATCAAGCCAAGAAGAACCAATAAAGAGTCCTAGAGCAGTGAAGGACTGGATCTGTAAAAGAATGAGATCTGTGTCAGTTGCTTCTTGGTGTCCTACAAGGATGGTCAAAGGTTGGAAATTGCCAAACACCATTGTGGACAGAATAGTTATAATGGAAAGTATGATGGTAGGTTAAAGGGGCATGGGTCACTTGCACTGCTAGGGTGAATTGATATATGAAAAAAGCAACACGACCCTTGCTATTATTAGGCAAGGTTGAATTTAATTTCAACATAAAACCAGTTTCATCTTAACATAGCTGATTTTGAGTTTGTTTAAATTTAGAATGCAATTTCAGTGGGTCAAATGTAATAAATGATGTCAGGGAATTGGTTAGGATCTAAACACAGCAGCAAAGGTGTGTAGTAATAGAAGTCGAGTAATTTGATGTAAAACATTTTTGCAATTTGTGGTTTATTGCTTTCATACTTGTTTCCTGTTGGCTAGCCAACTTAGAAGTGCCAATTACCTCTTTGTAGTAAAGCTTTGTCTGGTCCTTGTTGTGAAATTTCAACATGCATTGTTTTTACTTGGCACACTACCGACAGTTGTAATATCCTGGCAACTTTTCAGTAACTGCCTGAGAAATATTTGACTTGCCTATGCAGTATAAAGAGCTGTGCAGACCTTTCCCTAATTTACCGTGCCAAACCGCATTCTATGTCATTCCGGATAGTATCCTTTAAATCCTTGTACAACCGTGGGCACTGGAAGGTCTTCTGGGAGTTCAATTATCAGCTACACTAAACACTGCAGGATAATGGAATATATTTATGTGTGAGCTTGTGTGAAAATTAATTTGTGCAACAAAAATGTTACATCGCAAGGACTGGTGTTTTAACCTCCAGGGTCTTTTTCAAGATCCATATATTATGTAACATAAATTAGTGGGCAGCTCATGCGTGCAGTTATCGCTACCCTAATGAACTGTGAATTATGCACACTTTGCCATTGTGCAGTTCAGGACCCCATGATTTTGAGTAGAGACGTACATCTGTCTGATCAAGATTAGTGGGAGTCACACTACCAGGCCGCAGCTGCTGCCATATTAATCCAGTGGGTTCCCAAGTTAAATTACTGGTAGCAGCTAAAATAGCTGATTTGTTTGGGACTGTAACAGTCTAACAGTAAATATCTCCCTTGAGAACCAACATTACACTAGCATACTATCTCTAACCCTGGGCCTAACTTTAACACCAACAAAAATGTGGGAAGATAAATTATTCAGAAGGGAACACATTAGAAAAGTCTTTGCATTCCCTAAAGGTACAGAATTTCGTTACTGAAACTAGTGGTTTTCATGTTGCTAACAAAATAGATTTTATTGTGCAGGAAAACTATCTGACTACTCTACTAACAATTATAGAATGGTGAAGTGAGTCAAGTCTTGAGGAATGATACGGACAGCCCAAGAGTTTGGATTGCATGGTGACTGCCTGCTCTGCCTTTCAGTATGGGGGGGGTGGGGGTGTGGGGTTAAATGACAGTTTTTAAGCCGAGAGACGCTTAGATTTTCTCATTTTCTATCTTGGTATTTGTACTATTGGGAATTCATTTATCTGATACTGTGGTTGTGGATCCCTTAAGGAAGTCCAAGGAGGATGAAACGCATAGGGCAAAATGACAGCAGACTGCAACATTTGACGATTTCCTTTATATGCTGTGAATGTTTTTAATTTAGTTAAGTGCAATAAATCTGTCTTTTTATGCATATCGATTTTACTAAACCATTTCTAGCTGAACAAAGATAAAATTGCTGAGGTCCTTCATTAGATGGATTGTATTCTATCCTGCATAGATAGAGCCTATTACATTCTGTTGGCTTGTGAGTGCAACTATTAACCCACCGTTTATTTTCCACCACAGTATTACACTATTACCATTTACTGTTTTTGTTTTTTGTTTTATTTAATAGGTTTGCGGTTTCTCCCATTTTTGTTTTTTCTTATGGTCATATGTTAAGGACTGGGAGGACCAGGGAGAAATAACTTGATTACTAAAGGAACACTATAGCCACCTAAATTACTTTAGCTAAATAAAGCAGTTTTAGTGTATAGATCATTCCCCTGCAATTTCACTGCTCAATTCACTGTCATTTAGGAGTTAAATCACGTTGTTTCTGTTTATGCAGCCCTAGCCACACCTCCCCTGGCTATGATTGACAGAGCCTGCATGAAAAAACAAAACAAAACTGGTTTCACTTTCAAACAGATGTAATTTACCTTAAATAATTGTATCTCAATCTCTAAATTGAACTTTAATCACATACAGGAGGCTCTTGCAGGGTCTAGCAAGCTATTAACATAGCAGGGGATAAGAAAATCTTAATTAAACAGAACTTGCAATAAAGAAAGCCTAAATGGGGCTCTCTTTACAGGATGTGTTTATGGAACGCTGTGCAAGTCACATGCAGGGAGGTGTGACTAGGTTTCATAAACAAAGGGATTTAACTCCTAAATGGCAGAGGATTGAGCAGTGAGGCTGCAGGGGCATGTTCTATACACCAAAACTGCTTCATTAAGCTAAAGTTGTTCAGGTGACTATAGTGTCCCTTAAGTATCATTTAATTTGCATGCGCCTTGGTGTTGTTATTGAGACAATGCCCACCTTTTAAATGCTATAGATGCATAACTGGACGGTAGATGCTGAATGATAATTTTTCAACTGCCAGTACGTAAATACGTTCACTCTGCCTGACTCTAGCATATGCCAGGTAGGTATTCCTGAGCATTCATTTATCACATAGACACAAGGTCGATGAAGTCTTTGCCAGCAGCTAGGGGAAGTTAAGCGGTCCTGCATAAAATATTGATTACAGTAAGGCAGATTGTATGAAGCTGTATTTACTGTATTTAATCCTTCTTTGGCTGGAGGGGGCCAATACACCATTTCTGTGGTGTATACTCAACACCCCTCTCCCAGATCTTTAATTTAGTTTTGTTGGTTTTCAATAATGGTTTACATAATATCACGCCTTGTAAATAAATTAAGTTACTGTTGCATGTTAATAATCTTTTCTTTAGGGAGGAAATGTTCTATTTCTTAATTAGTCTGCCAGCAATTCAAGGGAGAGAGAGATATAAATCCGACAGACTGAATACTCAGCCCCCTGCACATGGCAGTTATGGGAGAGAAGTTCGTAAAGCGGCACGGTCACACACCTCTCCTGCAAAATGAGTGTTTCCTAAAGATAATTTTTTTTTTTTTATATTCTTTATTTTTATTGTGCAAAGGTGGGTACAAACATATCTGTAATGTCACAATAACAGTTACAGACCTTTCAAAGCTGACAATCTGTGACATACGAGTACGACTGCACATTTTTTAATAGTTAGAATATTGCTGAGTAAGTCAGAAGATTAGTAAATACTTTTAGCTACAGCAAGAGATGAGATTCGCATGGATTAAATCGGAAACAAATATTGCGACAGTGACATAGTTAAGTTGCATTATACGTGATAACAAGCTTCAGGTATAGGCATAGTGTGTCAAGAAGAACTGCACACATTTTTGGTTGAGAATGTAAAACAAGAACTAGTTGCTGCGCCAGCGTAAACATACATGCCCAACATGCCATGTCTAGACGGCCCAGTGTCTTACTTCACACTAGTAAGATCTGAGACATGGCTTGCCAAGGGCCTACATTATTACTGGCAACAATAATAGGCTAGTAAGAACTTAGTTAAGTACAGGCTGTTATTGCCACTGGGAGACCAGGCCCGCTGCACAAGTGGTTGGGGCACTTTCACATAATAAAATAAGGTATAACAATTTAAAATGATGTGGTTAACAGAGGCTCACTGGTGAGTTGAGTTAAACTGAGGGCACGACATTTTGTGGGTGTCTAACGTTGTACAGCTGTACCATTTTATAATAGTAGAGGCAGTAGGCCACCGTTCTGTCCTGTCAGGTGACTGGTAAGAGTAATGAATGTGGGGACAGAACAGGAACTTTGCATTGGGATACAAAATGGTCACCTCGAGGGTCCTTGCGGACGAGTTCTGGTTCGGTTGATTGGGTCACTTTGTCATGGGTGCTAGATCCCACCTGTGTGGCCCCCATATTGTGCAGTTTGAGTTCAGCGGGGCATTTAGGCTTTACGTCTACGTGAGTCTCCACTCCACCAGTGTTCCCCGTGTGCCTTTCAAGCTGTTGCTGCATGCCGGCTGTCAGATGTGGCTGTCAGATGTGCTTCACGGCTCCTTTATGGCAGGTTGGGGACGATAGTCTGTCATTGCGGCAGGGATATGCGGCTCTGTGTGTCGGAGACCAGTACCCCGTCTTGGCGGGAAGGTAGGGTTGTATCCGCGGAGCGTCGCTTGTCTTTTCTGCGGGGTGAATGCTGGCTCGTTGTGTCCCATTGGCTTCGCCGGCTTCTGGCCTGCTGGGGTGCTGCAATGCTTGCAGGTGGTTAGCTGTTGTTGGTTCCTGGTCAGCACTTAGATCTATGCTGTCGGGCTTGAGTGTGGGGGAAGAGTGTTCCTTTCCTCCGCCGTCAGCGCACATGGCGTCCGCCATTTTGGGTGAGGTGCCTTGCTTGTGCCGCAGCGGTCGGTGTCCCAGGGCAAGGACCGGGATCACCCCCCCGGTCCAGAGGGGGGGGGGGGGAACAGGGCCAGTTCCACTCTGCACTGGGCCTTCAGGTTAGGCATCATTAGGCGGGATAGTGGGGCAGCGGCCATCTGTCCCGCTCACCGCCGGAGTGGGCCCCATCTGGGGCTTCAAAGATTCCTCCTCCAGGGGACTGTAGCTCGAGGAGGCAGCCTCTCCCTGGATCCAGTGCCTCCTTTGGGCCGATGATCTTTGCTGTCGGTCCGCTTTTAAGTTGAAATTTGTAGTTTTAGAGGCTTATACTGTTGGAAGTTGCAGGAGCTGTTCAGTTTCGTGACCGTCCAGCTCGGCGGTCCGGCCCCGCCCCCCTAAAGATAATTTTTTAAGGAAATACTCGTACTGACTGTGTTGGAATTTCACTGAAATTCTAGCCCAGTAAAAAACATGTACTGTGAATCTCAAACAAAACAAAGTTTAGCAGGTTATTCCTGGTGAATGCTTCCACTCTAAACTCCCCAAACCAGACCTCCAATAAGTTATATGTGTATATAGAGACCCCCTTTATACACGACTCTACAGTGTGTGTATATATATATATATATAGACACCCCTATGTGACAGATCCTGCTCATGCTTCAATTGGTGCAGGACTCAGTCTAGCACCCACTAAAATAGCATAACCCTCTCCATGGCTGTCTTCCCTGTTTCATCCACCACCATGCAGCTCTACTTTTCATCCCTGGGATTGCTTTATGGGCCCAGGGCAGCCACGACTTCTTCAGCGGGATCAGTCGCTAATCGTCTTGAACTCCTAAATCAGACAGAGGTGTCTTCAACAATGGAACACAAATACACTTTATAAAGTAAATGTATGTGGCAATCACCATGATCTCCCAATTCAATGTTACAAGAGGCATCATCATGCTGTTGACCTAGTGTGAACATGGATTCTACTACATTAAGATTTAATGATTTTGGTGCTTATAATTGGGGGAAAAAAGTGCTTAATTCACCCAGCAATATCTTTTAAGGTATCGCTGAGATACCCATTAATGCAGTGCTCTCGTTTATAAACTTGCTTTTCATTCTGTACTTTACTCCTCAATTTATAATGGATGCTTTGTAACCCAGGGGCACCAGACAACAAAGAAACAACAGCTGTTCAAGTAATAAGTAGAGGACCAACCATTTTCTTTTCTTATGGCTACTCTGATTTACAGGACTCCCTCCTCGTTCTAAAGGCAATCTGTGGCTTTTTTTCACTAGCTATCACAGCGTTTTTACAATTGGAGTTTTCCATGCAGTGTTTTTTTTTCTTTTGCAATTGTACAGTTACAAAGATTTCTTGGTTTACAATAGTTTTTGAAGTGTTGATTTGCAATACAGTGGATTGACTGGTTTCAAGTGTCCAATCTGTTTCACTCACTTGGCTGTGTTTTCTGTAGGGAAGTAAGTGCATCTGTCCACAGTGGGGAAAAAAGTGAGCTCACAATTGCCTCACTTGGCAACTGTCGTTAATGCAAGGTATGGGAGGGTTGGCAAAGGGGCATTTGCCTCCTTGGTTACTAGTATATAGATGCTGTGAGTTACGGCCCCACATCTTTCTCCTACAGATGTAAATAGCAGGGGTTAGTGTGGAATGTATGTTAGCACAGTACTTAAAGGGACACTTACAGACACCTAAATCATTTTAGGTATATTTTTTAAATAGAAAAAGTGCTGAATTCAATATAAATTGACACTTTTAGAAAATAACCTTGTTAAATCCCCAGCTTTCAATCAGACAACTGGTCCTGTTACTTCCTGTTTTGGTTAGCTCAGTAAAGCTAAACTCAGGAGGCAGCCATTACCCAGAGCACCTGCCTTGCAAAGACTTCTCATTGAGCTGCATTGGGAAGGCTGTGATTGGACAGAATGCCTGGGTGGGGATTGTAGGGGCGGGCTTGTAAAGGCTTTTAGACACAAGATCTGCAGCTTTTGCAAGCTATTTTTCGATATATCCCCAATGAAAAAAAATGAAAAATTAAATGCATGCAGGATTTCATTTGGGGTATATCTAATAAACAGTTATTTAAAAAAAAAAATATTTTATTTAGGCAGTGGTGTGTCCCTTTAAGGAGTGAGACAGTAAGCAGTGGCCTTTTGCCAGCCTAGCACAGTATGGGTTTCTTCATGAGTTGGTTGTCATCCATATCAATCTTCTCCAGGCCTGGACTGACCCACAGGGATATTCCCCAGTGGCTTACAGCATCTTGGGTTGACCAGGCTGGCAGCCTCTGAAGCTTACACATGATGTCCCTGCTTGCACCTCAATTGTCATTGACAGTCAGGCATCCATTGTCGTTGACCGTGAAATAATGTGAATACTGTCTGTGTGTCTTAGGTATGCACAGATCGATATGATTGTTCACCATGCTGTGACGGATACATTGAGGTACAAGGGCATATGATGTCACACCTTGCAAATCTAGCAGCCTCCAGGTCATTAATTCAAATACTGCATTCCTTTGCGTGAGTTGGCTCATCCACTCTCAGATCTATCAGTTTTGTGCTTTCCTCCCAGTCCAAAAACTGCCAGCAGTCCCCTGATGGAGGGGAGAAGATAATATATGATTCTGTGCAAATATATATATATTTATACACTGATCAGCCACAACATTAAAACCACCTTTCTGATAGTGTATAGGTCTCCCTCGTGTTGCCAAAACACTTCTGGTGAGTCCAGAAATGGACTCCATTAGACCTACCTCTGAATGTGTCCTGTAGTATCTGGCACCAAGATATTCACAGCAGGTCCTGCAAGTTGCGAGGTAGGCCTCCATGTTTCAGCTTTTTGGAGGCCAAGGCAACACCTTGTTGTCATGTTCTTCAAACCATTGCTGAACAAGGTTTGCAGTGTGGTAGGGTCAGTGGTGTATCCTGGTTTTGTGCTGCCCTAGGCAGGACAAAACGTATTGCTTTGGTCTTTTAAAACAGTTGCCTTAATTCCAAGAACTAAGAATCTTCCCGTCCTCTGTCAGTGTTACACGTTGCCCCCCTCCTGCTTGCGTTATCCATGGATCCTCTTCTAATTTCTAATTTGAACTCATCCAGCTACAAAGGGTTTTGCCATCAGTGTTGACACCTACATATTGTCAGCCCATCCTGATGATGTCCTAGTGACCCTATGAAGTCATTTCTTCCATTGTTTAAGCTGTTTGCTAATTTCGTTACCCTTTCAGGATATACTGGATAGAAAATTATCCAAAAGAAGATGACTGTTACGCCCATGAATATGCCTGCCAGGACACAGTATAGTTACAGTACCATTTCTTTTAAAGGGACACTCCCCACACACAACGTACTTCAGCTTGCTGAACTATCTATGTCAGAAACGTCTCCTCTTAATTGCAGTTTATCAATGCAGTGATTTTAATTTGAAATCTGCACTTTTATAACTTATTGCAGAAACACACCACTGGCTATCAATCAGACAACGTGGGTGTTTATCTTCCCGTTCCAAAACATTATTTTTGTGGCATATATATATATATATATATATATATATATATATATATATATACATACACACACACACACACACACTCATTATGAAATGTCTCCAAAACCAAACTGCCAGATATTTTCTTTTTGTGATGCACGAATCAGAACAGACGCAACACAAACAAATTTATATATATGTTTTATTCACGTTTTAAAACACAGGGTGCCAACTTCACACAGTTGTAAACTGAGCATATTTTTTATGGTCTTTCAAAGCTATGTTTTGCAGGGGATCCCCTGTTAATTTTGGCTTTCCACATTTTTCATTCTTCGATTTCATTTCTTGGGTTCTTATAGCCTTATGTCTTACTTGGTACCATCCTTCAGTGTAAGCCTACTGGTGCTTTGAGAACCTGTTGTTTTTCTCTTTATAATTTGGGTATAACACCTGTATGTTTCTTACCTTTTATGAAAATGCATACTTTTTCATAAAACTAAATAAAGATTTTGAGAAAAAAAAAGTCCTGTGTGCTATCCCAACTGTAATGGAACTCCTGCGCTTGTGACATCACAGGAAGCGGAACACTAATGAGCTGTACATTGAGGTTCTTGGCCACTTTTAGTTGTGCGGTCTTGGTAATATCAGTTGTTACTATGGCTCTTTCTGCAGAAACATATGGTTGTGAACCAGAGGAGGTAAATTCACCAACATCTTCAGAACCTGTGACTGTGCAGTATGTTCCTGAATTTTTGTTTGGATACATGTTTATGCAAACATCACAGGCAACTCGAAAGAATATAGACAGTGATGGACCACCCACGGTCAGCATCTTCGATGATCCACTTTATAATCAAACAACATTGAAGAAAAGAAAATCCTTACTTTCTACTGACCACCTGGGTCCCTTCAGCAAGCAAGTCAACTTCTTTGATGATCCACATTATGATCCAACACCATTAAAGAAAAGAAAACCCTGTCTTTCTACTGACCACCTGCATCCTTTCAGCAAGCAGGTCAGCTTCTTCGATGATCCATCTTATGATCCAACACCATTAAAGAAAACAAAATCCTTACTTTCTACTGACCACCTGAGTCCCTTCAGCAACCAGGCTAAAACACAGGTACTGGAGGACACTTGGGGAAAAGTATCTGACCCCACAGGAGTTGTAAATATTCAAGGAAAAGATAGTGCTCCTAAGACCAGAATGCGCAGGCTTGCTGCAGGTTACAGAGCCTCCACCTGTCCATACAGTGTCAAGCAACAGCCACAGATTTGCAAAGAAGGCATCCTCGCAAGGGTGATTACATACCTGTTCCAATTGTAAAAATTAGTACATTGTTTAATTAAAATATACACGTGTATTCTATGTACTGTTTTGGGCGTTTTTTTTCACATAAGTGTAGTATGGTATTTAAGATTTTTCCTGCCCTTAGCCCTGAGAAGCTTAGCCCCCACCCTGTTAAATTTAGTAGTTGTATATCCACATAAATATATATGATACGTGTGTGAATGTATGCATGTGTATATATGTGCCTAATTCCAGGCCACTATTTAACTTTGCACTGCAGAGAGCCCCAGGAGGAAGTGTAAATCTCATAATAGCAGGCAGGTATAGCGAGGTAAATATTACATAATAAAATTTTTACTCTAAAATGCAATTTGATATGTACCTATTATTTCCCAGATTAAACTATATATGGAGTCTCACTGAGAAATGCTGATTGTTAGAGGATCCCACTAAATTCTGAGCTAATTCCAGAATTCTTTGTGAGTGCATTCAAGCATTGTTCTCTTAGTATTATTGTTTTGTTTTTGTTTTTTTTAACCGGTAACATAATGTGCATGCTCCAAACTCACTTAGCTTGGACATTGAAGCTGGTAAAACTATGATTAAGCCTAGACTTGGATCATGAAAGCAAACGTTTGTAGGTCAGATGTTTATGAACTACCCATGATGCCCAGCAAACCTTAAACGCAAATATTTAACCATAACCACCTCAGCAATGTAGATGTTTGATTTACAACATATGAAAATGTAATTCACAAACTCATGCAGTGCCAGTTGTTTGCATCTTTGGACTGCTAAGGCAAGACATATACATAGTAATTGATGCAATTCATCTGTATCAAATGCTAGCTATCCACAGAGGGATTTCTCCAGAACAGGTCATATAATTATTATTTGTAAAAGAATACAGGTAAGTTATGTATTTTATTTCTGATTATGTCAGTTTTCATTTTTCAAAAAAGTATATCTGTACAGCTATTCACATCATATCTGCTTTGTAACTTTTCTTGCGACTGAGCTACTTGGATGGAACTCAGGTGACCTAGTAAAGTCTGCAGAATGGTGCAGTATCATTTATTTCATTCCCTGTGTATCTGTAAGCAGTAATGTTTTCCTGTGGGAAGCCCAATTCCATGGTAACGAGCCACATGTTTAACGCTTTAATCCGTTACCTGCTGTTAATGAAACTGAAACTGCCTATACAAATTCCTTAAGCCGCAGTTATATGTACACATTACTCTACACATTTTACCTTGTTTGATTCTGGCAGGGCTCGGATAACTTTTTTCAACACTTCAAGCAGGGGAAATAACATATCTCTCTCCGTGTAAAGCTCTTTATTTTTAAAAGTCTGCTTCTTTAATAGGACAAACTAAAATCAATTTATTATAGGAATATCATTTTTGTTTATGATGCACGACATATTTTAGTGTAAAGAAAGTAGACAAGCTGTGAGACATACATGCGTTAAGTCACTGGTTCCTGAAGTAAATGCAAGAGTTATTGTAATGTGGAATTAATAAGGAGGACCCGAATAGTTCCCAGACTTCATACAATCATCAAGGCCTTTCACGGGAGTGAGCGCAAGTCCGCACTCAGCAGTTGCTTGCAAAACATCTTGCACTGATTGGTTGGAGTGGTGGTTATTGTCAAACAACATATAGTGCAATGAACCATGCCACTTATACATCGAGAAAGAAGATAATATTTCAGTCCAATTAAAACAAAGTAGCACATGCCTCTTCACTCCAGTCGTATCTAAAAATCATCTGCTTGCAACTGAATACATAAAATTACAAAATTGCAGTTGGGTACAGTTGTAAAAAATAAATATAATATATATTTTAATATATCTGTAGGATATGGTGAATCGCACTGCTGAATTATGTTTGGATGTATTTGTTGAATTTCATTAACTCAACATAGTAAAACCAAATTAATGAAAATCCGCGTACTTAGAGGATGTACTGGTTTATACAAAGCTGATATCATGGCCTTTAACTTGTAGTCAAACGTTCGTTGACTGACCCACCAGATAAAATGTCAAGCCTGATGCCAAAGTCAGGTGAAACGTGATGAGAAGCAGACCATCACTATCCAAGTTGTGAGATGATGAGCTACGGCTACTCTAATGCACACTGGAAATTCCTTTTGCTCTGTAATAAACATGAACAAATGTATTATATATAGAATATAACATCAAAGTAAAATAGTATGTGCAACAAACACTTTATTTATGTAATTTACCACAGTTGCGAACAATGTCTTCTTTGTCCCATTGACACCCTGAGGGCTAAAATACAGACTTTTAAGGCTGAAAGGCAGTTAATGGGAAAGCTAAGCAGAGACAAGTGAAGTGTAGGACCCCAGATTTCAGTGGTTCTTCAAACCTTAATAAACTCCTAAATAAAGGAAAATACAGATACACATTTTCTAAAAATGTACTTTACCAAGTATTGCGCATGTTAACTCTATATCAAACTTTTTTTTTCCAATAGTGAATATTCGGTTCCACCACAAATACAGAAAATGCATTACTCTCAGCTGCAGGGCTGTCCAAGTGTTAGAAACGTTGATAATTCCACGGTGCTTTGCCATTTTAAAGGGTGGAAAACCTTCACAGGAGTTTCACCTTTACAAATGGGGATCTAACTTTTGGTTACTTCTATTATACTGTATGAGGAACAGAACTCTAGATACGTATCGGTCCCCAGAATGATTAAATGTCCTTTTTGCTGAAACCCACAATAGCCTTTACACCAAGATATCGCTCATATCTGCAGTTCTCAGATGCCTTGTATTGTACCAAAATTATTACCAGCATTATAAAGGGCCAAAATATTCTGCAGTGCTGTACAAATCTAGCATTTTAAAGAATTTTTTATTTCCTTTAAATAAAGGTTATAATAGGGAGTTGACTCAAGAAGTAGTGGGATATGAAGGCAAAGGCCAGAGAGAATTGAAGAATAATTGCAGGCTGTTGGCATG
This sequence comes from Pelobates fuscus, assembly GCF_036172605.1. Taxonomy (NCBI): domain Eukaryota; kingdom Metazoa; phylum Chordata; class Amphibia; order Anura; family Pelobatidae; genus Pelobates; species Pelobates fuscus. Next base: position 27,332,853 of record NC_086329.1, on the reverse strand, counting down.
TAAAGGGAATGAGGAGGTAATTGAGGAAGATCTCAAGCAACGGGAGAAGCATGCTATAAAGTAACTTAAATGCACTGTTAGTGGGGTAGTGCTTAGTAAAAAGAAAAAAAAATGAACATTCTATATATTTTTTTCCCTTCGTTTGTGTGAATATGTGGAAGGCAAGTCTTGAAGCAGAAATAAATAGAGAAAACTGGTGAAAATTATGTATTCCTACAGGGGCATGGTAACGCAATCAATATGATATAGGAGGTTGAATTCCCACATCATCACATCCAACCTACCTGAACTAAAATGATGAAGGATCCTTAAGACAGAAAATATTGCCACTGGTTATCATCTAAGCCTCTATTTGAAAACAACAACAGCCTTCCTGTATAAGCAGTGTCCATTTCCTCAGTTATGTTAATAATATATAGATTCCCTGATCCAAATGGTAAGCAATACAACAGCTTCTCCATCATCCATATCATTAATATATATCATATACTCGAGTCACAATTCCATTTCCTCTGCACTGTTTACAGAACTATATTAACCTGCTTAGTTACGTTTGCAAGTTGAGCTAAGCTGAGTGTCAACTATCACTCAATATCCCAATGTCATGTACGACTCTCGTATGTATTAGCAAGTTTAAAATATTCACTACTTTTTTAAATAAATGGAATATTTTCTAGTGAGGGAGAAGTAATAAAAGGAAAAAAGTATGGTGAGGTTGATGGACATTATGGCGATGAACAACTTGAATCATTCGCCTATGTGTTGGTACAGTTCTTCATTTTATATGTCCAAAGATTACCCTTTATTCACTGCTCTTCACTGTTATTAATTTATATATAATTTGTCATCACATTACGACTCTTTGAAACAAACATGATCTTATATTGCTTTGGCCATATGTCCTTTTTTATTTTATTTTTTTTTAAGAGAAAAGAAAACTCACAAAAGGTAAAATATATTATAAAAAAAAAAGTAAACTAACATACAACAGATAAAATATAATTATTCTGAATACAATGGGAAATTACTTTCAGCCACAATCATAAATGATCATCGTACATAAAGTATAAAAAAATGTGATTTATATCACAACCTCAATTCAGAGGAAACGATTTAATCTTTCACACCTTAAAGTTACACTCAAAGCACCACAACCATTACAGCCATTTGGGTTGGTCCACATTGTAAGTAGTTAAGCCATTTAAGAATGGTTTGCCTTCTTACCTGGGGTGTCGGGGATTTGATTCTTGCTTCCACTAATTCCTATGGAGAGCCGGAAGCACTCTGAGTTAAGCCTGGCCATAGGGCACACCAGGAAAATTCCTGGTGGGCCGCGGTGGCCGTGGCCGGCAGGGGAGATCACAGGAAGTCCCCTGCCGGTCTATGCAGGGCCCACGCTATTCAAGCGCTGGCCCCGCTGTGTTCCATGACGGGCCGGTGGGGAGATCAAATATCTCCCTCACCGGCACACATGTAGTGTATTGTGGACGCCGGCGGGGGAAAGAGGGAGGGAGACAGGAGAGCAACCCGGAGGAGCTCAGGCTAGAGTTCACTCACCACTAGCACCACCAGGGATGGCGGCATCCCAATTTAAAAAAATAATAATTAATATATAGATAATAATCTGCCCCCTCCATCAACACACAAGCCCTCCAAACATATTCACACACCAGCACCCTGACACTCACAGCACCTTCACTCACACACACACTGCACCTCGGGCACTCACAGCACCCTCACTCACACACACTGCACCCCTGACACTCACAGCACCCTCACACACACACACACACACACACACTGCACCCCTGGCATTCACAGCACCCTCACGCACACACACACAGATACACACACACACACTGCACCCATGGCACTCACAGCACCCCCCCCACACACACACTACACCCTCACACACTCTGCACCCATCACTCACACTGCACCCATCACTCACACACAGGACACACACACTGCACTCCTGACACTCACAACACCCTTACACACACACACTTCACCCTCACACACTGCACCCCTGAAACTCACAGCCCACACACACAGCTTCCTCACACACACATAGCACCCTCACTCAAACACAGCACCCTTACACACACTGCACACAGCACACACACTGCACCCCCCCCACACACACTACACCCTCACACACTCTGCACCCATCACTCACACTGCACCCATCACTCACACACAGGACACACACACTGCACCCCTGACACTCACAGCACCCTCACACACACACACACACACACACACACACTGCACCCCTGGCATTCACAGCACACTCACGCACACACACACACACACACACACACTGCACCCCTGGCACTCACAGCACCCCCCCACATGCACACACTGCACCCTCACACACTCTGCACCCATCACTCACACTGCACCCATCACTCACACACAGGACACACACACTGCACTCCTGACACTCACAACACCCTTACACACACACTGCACCCTCACACACACACACACACACACAGACACACACTGCACCCCTGAAACTCACAGCACACACACAGCTTCCTCACACGCACATATCACCCTCACTCAAACACAGCACCCTTACACACACTGCACACAGCACACACACTGCACCCCTCACACACAGAGTCCCCTTATCCACACAGCACCCTCACACACATACTACACCCCCTTCCCCCCCCACACACACACACTGCACCCTCACACACACAATGCACAATAATCTTTCATGGCATTTTTCCTCCTGGTATCCTATCTATGGAGACACCAGAGACAAATTTCAAGCAAACATTTTATTAAATTTGCTTGCTATGTGCAGAACAAATAAAGGGCCTTTTCTCATGCTAGAGCTCTTTAGCAGAGCTCTGCGCATGGTCTGCCCTGGAAGAGCATTGAACCAACATGCTCACTTTGTGATGGGGTGTGCTGGTCATTGGTGATGACAAAACACACCCTATCTGTCCCGTTCCCCTTTTCTGTGGGCCACTGTGATTAAAAAATGCCCGAACTGGTGTGGAAGGTGTTTAGACCAATAATAAAGTGTAAATCTACATACAATTAAACCATTTAAAAAAAAAAAAAAAAAAAGACTATTTTCCACCTTGAAAAAGCTCTTTTGGGAGAGAAAAAAAAATAGGCATAGATAAGTAGAATAACCTTTTATTTCAAGAAAAAACTGTCTGCATACAATGTATTATGTATGTAACTTGCACCAACAGTGATAATACTGAGAAATAATAAACTTAATACTGAATAATTAAAATAGTTTTCTTCTTTAACAATTGCTGTTACCCTGACCAAGTGGGCAAATTCCTGGTGTGTAAACATTCACAATAACACATACAGGGAGCACATATAATTCATGCTTACTCATACATTTTGATAACCTTTTGCTTGGTAGTAGTTTCATTTAGACCCGGGTACATCTTCTACTTGGCATGTGCCAACTTTCTGTCTGCTTTGTCGTTTGCCATAAGCCATCTGCTATCAGGGCTTCTCTGAGTCCTGGCATCTTTCAATAGATATTCAGTAAGACCCAAGGGTTTACAAAGTGTTTTAATCCAAATCCTCTTTATATATCCTTAGCTACGCAGCGATGGGATACAGAACATGTAAACGAAAATTCACAAGGTCCTCATTCACTTTATTTATTAAAAGGCATTTGGAGATATCAAGCTCTTCCTGATATTTCCAGTATAATCCTATTTTTACAGAAATCCACCTGTTTTATTCCAGGAGACCTACATTTGGTTAGATTCTCGCTCTTAATTTCAGTTGAAAGCTGGGAATTGGCCAAAGGTAATCATGGCTTGTTTGTTTTCATTTGATTTTTGTTGTTGTTGTTGTTGTTGTTTTTGTTTTGTTTTTGTATAGTAGTATTCTATAAAAAAATTATAATTTCAGGTAGGGCTGGATCTTATATCATCACATCTTTATTACAAAATTTATGCCTTTCTTAGACTGATCACTTAATACTAACAGCTCTGGATGCAGAACAGTTAACATGTCAAACTGCTATTCAGAAGCAGTGTAACAGTTATATTTTTGAAATAAAGAAGGTGATACATGGTCTCGGTTGACAGCGTATTTGTTTTTGTTTCTTTTTCACTATGTGGCTTAGCTTGATGTTTTGCAAATTGGCAATACCATTAAAGGGATCCTATAGTGCCAGGAAAACAAACCCGTTTTCCTGGCACTATAGAGTTATTAGGTCTCCCCCCCCCCCCCCCCTCGGGGCCCCCATCCCACTGGGCGTAAGGGGTTTTAACCCCTTCAGCCACCTACCTTAATCCAGCGACGGTCTCCCAGAGCAGCGTGGCCAGAGCAGCGCGCTCATTCAAACCACCCATAGGAAAGCATTACTCAATGCTTTCCTATGGATGTCCAACGTGAGTGCAATGCGATTTTCACAATGAGAATCGCGGAAGTGGCTTCTAGTGGCTGTCAATGAGACAGCCACTAGAGGCTGGATTAACCCTCAGTGAAACATAGCAGTTTCTCTGAAACTGCTATGTTTACAGCTGCAGGGTACAAACATTTTGGAGGATTAAAGTGGGACTTCAGGCTGGAATTGTCTCATTTTAATGCATTTTATAGCTAAAGCAGCTAAGAAATGCAAAAAAAAAAAAAACGCAAAACAAAACACCCAAGCTAAAATGAGTTCTTACTATTTGTGCAAATTCCAACACATCAGGTCCTTTTCATTCTAGTCCATGTAATCAGGTTCTTAGAACATGTTTTCAGGGAGACACTTAGCACTCCTACAGCTTAATTTAGTTGTTTTGTTTTAAATTAACTGTCCTTGTGGTCTCAGCATTGTAAGCGCTGCCTTTAATGTGAAAAGGCAGTGTTTACATTGCTCCCTAAGGATACCGCTAGAGGCCGTTACCTCTTATGGTCCTGCAATCTTTACATTTAAAATGAATACACTGAACACTTTACATAGAGAAGCATTGAACTAATGCACCGCCATAAGAAGTTCCTGAATGGTGCAACACATTGATTGGATCCTGAAAAGCAATGGATTGGCAAAGATCATCATCATGATTGATTATCTCAGCCATCGGCAAGCGACTGCTGTGGCAGTATTGGGGCAGTGAGGGATATATGGTAAGTACATTTTAATTTAAAACTTTAAGTGTAGGAGAAGTGATCGATTATTTGTCTGTGCACAGCCTCTGTTCAGCAGAGGGGTTACTTTGACAAGTAGTTTGGTTCCACCCAATTTGTTTTTACTTTTCTGCTAGACTTCTCACAACAGATGCTCACAATCAGCGTGTGATTAAATATAAATGTTTCAATATGTCAAGTGTATGTGCAGTTATAAAAATATAAGGGGCAACATATGTTCTATTTTATTCGTAATAAGTGAGGTAGATCAGGATTTCCTTTTACTGCCCAGAATCTTTCCATTCTTTCCATCCTATCCATTCACCACAAACACCAGGGAAATAGTGTAACCTTTGGACCTTCTGACATGATGTGCTCACTAAGTGATCTTGGTTTAAGAGCAAAACTGATCACATTCATGATTCATCCATATCTCCCAACAGGGTGTGAAATCAGAATGGGATGAGACTGGGCAGATGGCATGCCACCAGCCAATTAGGACATCTCCTGTGCAGAACACTGTAAAATGTCATGTGTCACAATGCTCTCAGAGACGTAAACATATTTTAAGATGCATACTTTTGCAGGTGCATTTGCTTTAAGTGGCACTATAGTCACCAAAACAACTTTAGCTTAATGAAGAAGTTTTGGTCTATTGATCATGCCCCTGCAGTCTCACTGCTCAATTCCTTGCCATTTTGGAGTTAAATCACTTTGTTTATATAGACATAGTCACGCCTGTATGTGACTTGAAAGTCTTCCTAAACACTTCCTGTAAAGAGTCATCTAATGTTTACACTTCCTGCTGTTTAACTTAACTTTTTTTTTTTTTTATCTCTTGCTCTGTTAATATCTTGCCAGACTGTGCAAGAGCCTCACTTATGTAATAAAGTTAAATTTACAGAGCAGGAGATAAACCCTTTTAAAGTCAGTTACATCTCATTGAAAATGAAACCATTATGTTTTTATGCTGGCTGTGTCAGTCACAGCATTGATAAATTGATAAAAAATAAAGCAACACAAAACATGCATATATTGAAGAAGAAAAAAATCCTAAATCTTGCGTTTCATTGGTTGAAGAATTGGCTTCTGCTACTAATGAAGAACTTCATAGTCGTTTTAACTGCATTAGTCTGAAATGAAAGAGGCATCAGAGAGATCAGTTATTTGCACCATATCCACTTCAGCAAGCTGATGTGGTTTTAGTGCCTGGTCTGGCCCTTTAAAAATCCGCTTGCACTGCACATTTTGCGGACATTCTAGTGGTAAGCGATTTAAATACAAAAGCTGGACTGTCAGTTGAAAGAAAATGTCCCCGGGAAATGTGGCTTTGGAGAGAATAGTCTGACTTTGCAATGTCACTCTAGGTGCACGACAGATTATTTACCAACTAATATGCTTGGTTTTCCCCATCAGTTGTCAGATTCTTCTCATTGTTTTAGGCTGCACAGCTAAGGCATTTCCCGTTTCACTGAGCAATTTAAGCTACTCCTGATTTTACAGTTATATTACAGACCTATCTAAACACCACGGACTTAACACATATTAACTACCATAAGCTTACACTGAACAGATGTACTTGGTCACCAGAGAAGACGAACAGTTGGTTCTTCTTTAACCCTGTATCCACCGCGTAGCAATGCTGTAGCCTTCAAGTATCAAAAACGTTGTTAATGGTTAACTTAGGTGAGCATTATGGACCACTAAAAGAAAAAGTATTTAAAGTGTGCCTAAGTACCCTCAAAGGTAACAGTGCATTTCAGTTCCATTATCTTACATTTGGTAGGAAAGCTCCCTTGCAGTTCGAATTGGAAATTCTAGTTCTTTAATAGTGATCTATCGATTTATTTTCACTCTCATGTAACTTTCTTTTCCTCGATACCTTATTATAATTGTCTCTATTGGCACCATAGAGAGGAAAACAGCTTCACTCTGAGTCTTCGTTATCAGATGTAGGTCATGATTCAATGAAGTCACATTATGTAATTAAGCTCGATGGGGACTGGAAGGACTCACTATTTACAGGGACCTTGTCCAATCTTAATTGCACTACACTTTTATATCCTTTTCCTCGACTGAAATATAACCTTAAAGGGACACTATAGTCATCAAAACAACTTAAGCTTAATGAAGCAGTTTTGGTGTATAGATCATGCCCCTAAAGTCTCACCGCTCAATTTCCCACCATTTAAATCACTTTTGTTTTTGTTTATGCAGGCGTAGCCACACCTCCACTGACTGTGACTCACATAGCCTGCATGAAAATAAATGGTTTCACTTTGAATCAGATGTAACTTACTTTAAAAGTTTTTATTTCCTGCTATGTAAATTAAACTTTAATTGCATATAAGAGGCTCCTGCAGGGTTTAGAAAGCTATTAACAGAGCAGGAGATATGAAATTGTAAATTAAACAGCATTTTAAATGCAGGAAGTGTAAACATTAGATGACTCTTTGCAGCAAGTGTTGGAAGGCTGTGTAAGTCACTTGCAGGTAGCTGTGACTAAGGCTGCATAAACAAAGTGATTTAACTCCCAAATGGCAGAGAATTGAGCAGTAAGACTGCAGCGGCATGATCTACACACCAAAACGACTTCATTGAGATAAAGTTGTTTTGGTGACTATAGTGTCCCTTTATAATCTTGTTTGTACTAAAAAACTTATATTTTATAACCCAGGTCACACAAGCCAACACTTAATGCATCTGTGATGTGATAAAATATTTTAATTACAGTAGAGTTGTATGAACATTGCATTAAGTCAGTTCCTGGAGAAAGAGTCAATACCAGCTCTAATTCAAGAGATCTGCTGGAATTAGAAAGAAGCAGGACACACCAGTCTAAAGTCTTGCCATTCCACGCAAGATCCTTAAAGGAACAGTGGAGTGGCTTTCAGAATGTTACCAAATACAGTTTTAGTTGAGAGGGCACTGGGCAGTACACTGTATGCGTCTACCTAAAATATTAGATTAATCTCTACCCCGCATAACCTGTTCTATTGGACTTAATGAAAAAAATAAAAATAAATTATAAATGTCCAGCTTGCACTCATTTTTGTGGGTCTTCACCGAATATAATCCCCTGCCCAGTGAGCCAGCTGCTATGAGAAATCCCTGTGTGTCATTCCATTTCTCACTGAAGCCTCTGCTCTTTTCTTTGAACTGCCATATAAATTGAAATGTTAGCTGAGGTCATTCTAATTAAACTTTGATTTCCCTCTCATACAGTATCCATCCCCTCCCCCTCGAGCATATAACAGCTGTAAGCATATACCTCTTTCATATAACTCGCCTGCACAAATGACTTGGTGTTGCATGTTTATGGTCCTATGAATTGTTAATGATCACTCCAGCATTATTTGATGTAGAAGGTTCCATGAGGTTGCTTTATTATCGTAAGAACTCCCCCCACCCCCCAAGAAAAAAACTATTTCCTATAATCACTGTAATAAGGCACAGTGAGCGTCTAATGATGAACAGTGAGGACTAAGGAAAGCAAAATTGTATCAAAATAGATAATCTCTGTATCAAATGATCTGACATTTAAAGGAACACTATAGAGTTAGGAATAACAACCTTTATTCCTAATGAAATTGTGTCCCTGTTCCTTGCTCTTCATAGGTTCCCCCCACCTGCTTGTGCCTAGAATTAAACAATTTACTCACCTTTTACCACCGCTAAGGCTCCCTTTGCTCTCTCTGCCTTCCACAACGTCACAGAGGACTGGCCTCCTCCACAATGGTCCAATTCAATGCTCCTGATAGGGGTAAGACTAAGAGTAGGGTAGGAGTATAGTTTGTGTTAGGGTATGCTTAGGTTTGGTGTACGGTAAGGTAAGGGTCAATGCTGGGTATTGGTTAATGCTGTTTTATTGTTAGGGATAGTGTATATTTAAGGGTCAGATTAGGGTAGGCATACGGTTAGAGTTAGTGTAAGCATTGGGTAAGGTGTATGGATGGCATAGCGTTCGTGATAACTATCAAAAATGTATTTAGATCCTATCCATATTAGGCATTTAACAATCAGGACTGATGTATGTGTGACAAAACGCCTTTTGTCACTGGATTTTTAGGTGACAAGCTGCCCTTTGCCCATGACTGTTGGAGGAGCCTGATTCATGACAATGGCCCTGGGTTGTATGGCCCTTTACAAACATTATTTGGGCTAATGGATTTATATTGTGCTGCTGCTGGCTCTTTAAGAACTGCATTGTGGCTTATGGACTTGTATTGGACCATGCTGACCCTTTAAGAACTGTCTGGGGACATATTGAAACTTTGTGTGACAATGCCCCTTTAAGACGGTGTCCCCAGTGTCCCCAGACTTAGTTAAATATTTTGTTCATTGCTATTTTCCACTTGGTTCAGTAAATGGGGCTTACTGAACCAAGTACCACACAGGCGGACTGCCCAGAAGTGGAAGTGTGCGGCTAATTTACCTCCCAGGCTGGGAGCCCGCTGTAGGTAAATTGCCTGCCGCTGGGTGGCCGCCGTTCAACAAACGAACAAGTGGCGGCGGCCATCTTTTTTCATTCGAACGAGGTCAGCGGTGTGTGTAGTAAAATCATGGAACTGAAATCGGCTACACATTTCACCGAACACCACTGACCCTTACCTTCTCCTACACTGAACTTTCAGCTGCAGAGACTAAGTCCCGTTCGGCAATTCTGCATAAAATTGACCGGCCGCACAGCCCAAATCTATGGAACTGTTTTGGGCAGGAAAATGTGCTGGCCATAAAGGACTTCCACCTAACTTTTTATGTATTGGAGGGATTTGTATGATTTTTGGTTATGTTTATATTTAAAGTATGCTGATTCTGAATTTGAAGGTTTTATGTGAATATGATGCATATTTTTAAAGTCACAGTGTATGTATAAAAAGTGTATTTTTCCTGCCTGTGATAAATTACATTAACCCATTGTGTGCAGTAATTATATCACAGGCAGAGGGGAGGGATTGTATGTTTGTGCTGGGTGTGTTTTACGGTTTTCCTGTAAATGATTGGTTGTACTGTGTCCCACCCTGTGGGATGTCCCCTTGCATGGGGACTTGCATTAAAAGCCAGTGTGTGGTCATTAAAAGTTCAGATCATCTTGTACCTTCATGAAGTTTCGGCTCATGTTTGGGGGATTGGAGAACTACTCTCTGGGGATTGCTATAATCACTATACTCCCCAGGGTATAATCGCTAAGCTCTGCTAAGAGCTTGTTCCTGTTCCTGCTCTCTGGAATTCGGAGAGGTCAACCTACTGGAAGCTGGACCCTGGTCTTGGGTCCAGAGTGGGTGGAGACGGCGAGACCCCAACCAAGCTGCGGCGGTTCGTGGGGTCTGCAGTGGTTATGGTGTCTGGCAGAGTGCTTGGAGTCCTCGGAAAGCACTAGGAGCATCCGTCAGCGGAAGGTACCCGGTCGGGGTGACAGCGGTTCCCTTACAGTATGAATCTATTTTGTGTGTGTGGTTTTTCTTTTTATTATTATTAGTGTCAATGGATGTGTAAAAATTATTATAAGCAAATATGTTTGGGTTTTCTTTTTTGATTTTTTTTTTTAATTCCTCCTCCCACCCATTGTAAACATTTTGTTCACATGTAATGTTGTGCTAGGTATACATATAGGGTATTTAATTAAAGCCATTTTTGTCCTATAAAAAAAATCATATATATATTATGCATGGGGGCACTTGAAGAGATACCCTTAAATTACAGTGGATCGAACTAATAGCTCAAAGTGGAGCTTTTGGTTCAGAAAGTGTACAATTGCATCTGTCCTCTAGGGGTTAGAAAGACTGCAGGGTTAAAAGGACAGGACAACTCAATCCAGACCACTTCATTGAGATTAAGTGGCCTGTGTAACTTTAATGGTCCTTTTAAGATTGTATAATATTAATTATATATATATATATACATACACAGCTCTGGGTCTCTGTGCCATTGCTGGCTTGTATTGCTGGAAGGAGATTGCCCAAGAGACTCACAGCTTCCACTTCCGGGATAATCTTTCTCTCTTTCATGAGCAAGAAGCTGGAGCTTCTAGACTACCACTGTCTACCACCAGGGAATGTAGTCTTCCCCCCTCTCTGACCAGAGCTAAGAAGCACGGAGGAAGGATTACATTTAGATAATAATTTTTTTTTTAAAACACCAAAAACGGCTCCCCTCTCACTACCCACACAGAGCACAGCCCTTCACAAAGACACACTACTTTCACTATACACACACTGCATCCCTTGCACACATATACATTGCATCCCTGTGGGTTGACTCAAGAGTGGGTCATGTAGACAGACTCAGGGACGGGCCCCAGGCCTTGAGCTTGGGTAAGCCGTGCCATCTATTAAAACATTCATGACTTACAATTCCTATGAAATGCAATATTTCTGTTGGTGCGTCAAAAATACCTTTTTAAAATATATAAAAAGTCTGTTTCTTTTGACAGTCAAAAAATATAGACTGCATCTTCCTCCTCATTGAAATATGACTAAGGTGTGCTTTCTTTCTTTCCCTTACCAGTCTGCCTCAGTGCACAACCAAAACCCATTTAGCTTTCCCTCCTGCAGCAGCTCTGTATCGATCTGTGGTAAATTAAGTCACCTCTACTTGGAAGTGTCTGTCTCACCACAGAATAAAGACATTTATATTCCCAGAGAGAGATCATCATTCATTCTTTGTATCTAAAGGAAGTGCATATGGAAAAAACTTTTTTTTTTTTTTTTTTTAACACTTAACCATAAAATTTGTGTTTTGTACTGCGAAAATATTTGCAGTAGTAGTATATTTACATAATTGATTGAATTAACTGAAAAACTGAGGTTTTTCTGCATGGTTAGGGAAAGATTTAATTTCAGTCTTTTATCTAGTGGTAACTTTGGAGTGTGGGCTATCCCACCAAATTTGCCATCTGGTCTCCAATTGTCCTGCCCATTTTCCAGTAAGCTCAAGGTTGAGAGGTTTATCCCCGCAAGACCAAACTCTGCTGGAGGCTGCTATTCGTGATCAGCTCTACCTGGTGCAATAATTGTAGTTTTAACTTTGCAAACAATGGCGTGGCTTTTATTTTAAGTGATATTCAATTATTTACAGGTGACAAATCTAGAAACAGTGGCAGGGATGTCCCTCATTTTTAATTAATTTTTTTGTTACTTATTCAGTTAACCAATGTGCAGAATATCTATAAGGAATAATTTAGATATAAAAGGGGACATCGTGCCATGGAATTCAGTTGATTATTTTCACTTTTAGAGTCTTGCTCCGGAGATAAGTCCTATAAATAAAATCGCACAATTGTCTTTTGTGTTTGTATGGGCTATAATCTAAGCATTGGTATGCGGTTTCTATCCACACCTTAAAAGGTCACCACACGTGTTGTGCCCAATTCTGAGATAGATGGAGACTCCTCATGCAGTTGTCTAGAAAAATGAAACGGTCAGGAAAGCCAGTTGGTGGGACTGTCCCAACCAAATCAGTATAGTTGACAACTCTCCATCTGCTCAAGTTTAAGGGTAATTTAATAAAGTGTTAAGGGATAAATATTGTCAGCAAATACTATGTGGGAAGTAAACCCACGTTGAGAAAAGCCTTTGAAGGTATCCTGTGTCCTGATCTGGGTTATTATGGCTGTCTTGTCTTTAGGATTCACCATTAAATTGTTGCTTGGTGATGCCACTAATAAACGTATTTACCAGGCAGAAAGAGATTACTACTGAATCAATCATATTGTACACGTGGATACAAAACAACTGTCTGTGCATTGTGTGATAATGCTAAAACCTCTGAGGGATTATATTTCTGTCTTCCAAAAAACTGTCCGCATCTTCATCCTGCCTTCTTTCATTGCTGACACAATTCCTGTGTATTTCTCAATCTTTGGTTTTGCTTACTGGTATGTGCTTTAGAGTAATTGTGTGTGGGAGTAAACAGAGAGGTTTGGCAGTGTGCCTCTCCGCCTTCCCCGTTTCTGTTGCATGGTCACCTGACAGTCCCCTCTCGCAGCAATGAGGAGGATGGTAACTCAAGAGCTCATGAATATTCAACTGTATTCCCTCTGCGTGAAACTGCAGCTTCCTGTGCTGACACCATATTGAGTGCAATAGATAACCAGATTTATGTTGGCCCAAGGGAACAAAACTAGAAATATATGGGAAACAAGGCAATGAAAGTAGAAAGCTTGTCTTGAGGCTGATGGCACAAAAATAAATGATAGCTAATTTTTAGTAGACCACTGATAACACTAGAGTGTCATTGCAGCTGCAGAAGTCTGGTACTGCAGCTCTTCACAAGTGCATGACGTACACTTGAAGAACAGAATGTTGCATTAGTAGTTAGATTGATGCATGTCTAATATTTACGGAGAACAAGCGTTGGTTTGTAGGAAATACTTATCATGTATGAAAGTGGGATACATAAGTTATAGCTGAATGTGGCCTGAATGAATAAGTTGTACAGAATCCCTTATTCAAAGTAATCTTTTACAGGGTTTGAAATGGGGGAATGTTTTAGAATTTTAAAAGGTTGCCACCATTTTGAATACACAAAACAAGACAAATGAAGGTTGTGCCAAAGCTGGCTGTAGTCCAGCTAATATGAATAAAGTTCAAAGAAATATAAAGCAAAGTCCAAAGGAGTATATAATATAAAGCAAAGTCCAAAGTGGTATATAAACAAACTCTTAAGTGGAGCCTGATGGGGCGACAATTGCCTATGTAGAGGAATATTCTCTATGTGGATCAGGATGGAGACAGCTTCTCAGGATCCATATGAAAAGAGAAAATAAAATAATAGTGCAAATATGTCTAGTACAGAAGGGTGGATAGCAGGAGGAAGAGATCCACCAATGACTCAACAACTGGAATCAAGAACTTTTTTTTCCCTCTTAATTATTAGGGTCTGTGAGTGAATGGCCAAATTGGCTCTGTCTCCTTAATATATGCTCAGATAACAAAAGTGCAATGCCAATTCTGGCCATTGTATATCTAAACAGAATACACATTTTGAATAGATTTGAAAGGTCCCTCCAGGCACCCACACGTTTGCATTGTGTAGGTTAGTCACAGTTCTTTATACTGATTTTTTTCTTTATTTTTAATTTAGTTCTGTCCCATAAACTGCCCTTTTTTATTACTGCTATATGTAATGTCAATACTTTGGAAGGCGGCCAAGGACTCCTATAATGATTTCATTAGCATGCATTTGTTATGGGGAGGTGTGTCCATTCCAAGTGTTCCTTTTTTGACTATTGGTCAAAAATGACGATCTCTGTTAGTAAAATATTTATTGCCCAACATTAATGAATTTCTACTGGAGTTGATATTATTTTTAAACATTGGCCAATATATTTAGCAAAAAACATTGGTTATAATCTGCCTTCTGACTAGTTTGTATGGTATGTTCACTGAAACTGAGGAGATTCTCCGCTGTGAGACCTTGTGTCTTGTAATCAGAAATTTAAATAGAACAAAAAGTGATAGTAATCACAGGTATGAAAGTATATCTTAAGACACAGCTGTATTTTGTGTAATAGAACATATAGCTACAAGAAATATACTACTTATGGAAAAAATAATAATTTTGGAAGTACCCTAGTAAAGTAATTTTGTTAGGCAGAACACTCATTGTTAGACTGTTTAAATGCTGTGTAGTTACATTTGTGCCTGTTGGCTCTGTGTTAATTGTTGTATCCATATTTCCGAGTTGTTGTCCTTGTCACCATCCCAAATTCCTAAATACTTATCTTGCACAATCTGCATAATTCATCCTACCTGTTAATTTATTCCAGTCCTTTTGCTACTGTGTTTTAGCAGCTATAGGAGGCGTGAGCATGCTCTGAACAACAGAGTAAAAAAAGTCATTCTACGTTGGCAAGGAAATGCATGAAGCTGAATTTTGCATTTATTTCCCAACTATTAAAATTCTAATATCTCCAAAACGGTTACAAATTGTGAAAGATAAAAACACACAATAAGTGTTGTAACAGCTTTAATAAACTTGGTGGTGGGCGAGTGAAAAAATACATGCCTTCCCTCAAATGTCTTCTCAGTCTATCTTTTCCATCTTGTTCTCTCCAGTCTACAATTATTGATCTGCAGTGAAGTGTGAATGTGAAGTGTGAACTTACGGCTTGTGAATTCCTATTCGATCACGCCTAGTCATGCAAATCATTTAAATCATT